>NC_091465.1:21963750-22263750 GCF_027789765.1 Dendropsophus ebraccatus
TGTAACCTGCCTGGTGATTCAAAGGATTAAATTCAACCAGTAGCGGTGGATCCCTGACACACAATCACAGGTATTATACTGCCAGACACGGATTTAACCTGCTACAGATTTCACTGCTACTTTCTTCACAATTTCCTCTACTGTATGTCTATGTCTAATAACCTTCTATAACCTCGCAATGAATAATGATACTATTTAAAATTAACATTTATTTTAATATTTGTTTTTATTGTTCAGCCTACTATCAAAATGTGAAAATATTTAATATTTTCTTAAATGTCGTCAGTTGAAGATCCTTTTTTTTGGTAATATAATTAATAAAATGGAGAGAGGAAACAACACACAAATACATGACTTTATCCTTGTTGGATTTTCTATTAATCCCCCCTTCCAATATATCGTATTTGTGATCTTTCTCCTTATCTTTATGATATCTCTGCTGTCTCATATGTTTATAATTCTTATATATATATTTAGTCCTAGTCTTCATACTCCTATGTATTTCTTTCTTGCCAATTTTTCTTTTATGGAAATATGTTACCTGTTCACTTTATCGCCGCAAATGTTGATCAATCTTCTTTCCGAACACAAAACCATCACCTTCTATGGATGTGCCATGCAGATGAACTGTTTTCTATTACTGGGCAGTGCAGAATGCTATTTGCTGGCAACCATGGCGTATGATCGATATAACGCCATATGCCATCCTTTGCTATATAATACAATTATAAGGGACATAGTCTGCATCAGGCTAGTCATTGCTTCTTGGATCATTGGGACAACAGTCGCTCTCCTAGAAACTAATCTCATATTTTCATTGCAATTCTGTAGGTCCAATAGAATTAACAATTTCTACTGTGATATTTCACCATTATTGAATCTGGCCTGTAATAACACTGAGATTAATGAAATTATACTGCGTGTAATCACTATCATTGTTGTCGTCATACCTTTTATATTGATTGTAATTTCATATACAAAAATCATCTGGACAATTCTTAAGCATTATTCTGCTGGGACGAGGAAAAAAGCTTTCTCCACTTGTACCTCTCACCTCATAGTTGTATCTATGTCTTATGGATCAGGCACTATCATGTACTTGAGACCAAAGTCACGTTATGGCACAGATGAAGATAAGTATTTTTCCATCCTATATGTTGTTATTGCCCCTTTAATGGGCCCTTTTATATATAGTTTAAGGAATAATGACGTAATAAATGCAGTTAAAAAAATAATAGCAGAAATTAAAACAGAACATTAAAGGAGAAGTCCGGCGAAAATTAAAGTATTGTATTGGCCCCCAAAAGTTATACAAATCCCCAATATACACTTATTACAGGAAATGCTTATAAAGTGTTTTTCCTACACTTTTCCTACACTCCTACACTTACAACTGCATCAAGCCTTCACTTCCTGGATAACATGGTGATGTCACTTCCTAGATAACGTGTTGATGTCACTTCCTGGATAAAAATGATGATGTCACTTCCTGGATAACATGGTGATGTCACTTCCTGGATAACATGGTGGTGTCACTTCCTGGATAACATGGTGATGTCACGACCCGACTCCCAGAGCTGTGCGGGCTGTGGCTGCTGGAGAGGATGATGGCAGAGGGATGCTCAGTGTCCCTCCAGTGCCCTGTGTCCCTCAGTGTCCCCCTGCCATCATCCTCTCCAGCAGCCACAGTCCGCACAGCTCTGGGAGTCCGGTTGTGACATCACCATGTTATCCAGGAAGTGACATCACCATGTTATCCAGAAAGTGACATCACCATGTTATCCAGGAAGTGACATCACCATGTTATCCAGGAAGTGACATCACCATGTTATCCAGGAAGTGACATCACCATGTTATCCAGGAAGTGAAGCCTTGATGCAGTAGTAAGTGCAGGGAAAAAAAACACTTTCTAAGCATTTCCTGTAATAAGTGTATATTGGTGATTTGTTTACCCTTTGGGGGGCAATACAATAATTTAATACAAAATTTTCCCCAAACTTCTTCTTTAAGGTTATCGGGAAGGAAGTTTCTGTATTTTATCTTTATCTCAAAGCCATATTCATTGAAACAACATTGAAAGAGATTTTTAGATGGAATCCCCATTTATATATATAGCAGAAGTAGACATTATTTCTTTTCTTTAGTAAAAGCCAATATATGCTAGAGTAAGTTGACTCACTTTATTCAAACATACTTTAGCTTAAAGGGGTACTCCAGAGAAAGAAGAAGTGTTTTCATGTCAACTGGCGTCACACAGATGCACAAATTTGTAAATTACTTCCATAAATAAAATAACTTTTTCAGTACTGATCAGCTGCTGTATGTCCTACAGGAAATGGTGTATTTTTTTCCAGTCTGGCTTGATTCTCCCTGCTGTCACTTTTGTCTGTGACAGAAACTGTCCAAAGCATTATTAATTACCTATAGAAGGCTTGCGGTACCTAAAAGTGAAGAAACACCTACTAGCAGATCAACTTCATGGTCACATAATTCATCCCCAATGGCTCATTTACCAAAAAGAAAAAATCTGAAGAAGTAGATAATATCCTCTCCCACATTTTACATGTTAAAAACCGTCATAAAATCCCCAGGGCTGCATCAGTTCTTCAGGAATTTACCTTTTGGAGAGAGACACTCTCAACCTTAAAGCAGCAGGAGTTTACTTTAAACACAATTTTTTTACCTTTACTATCCTCAACTGAGCTTGCCCCTCTGGCAGCTGGCCTTACCCTCACCCATTTGGCAAATAATGGTATGCCCGCCTCTAGGTCATCTTGGCTCTTCTCTTCACCAGCTTCACTGCTAGGCTCCTCCAATGATGATGTTAATAATTATGTCCTCTCAACACCTGGCCCCCATCTCTCCAGTTGGCCATCTGCTTACCATATATTTTTCTATATGCCTTACATGTTTCTTTAACGCCATTTACTTTTTGGCTTTTAAGAAGTATTTAAAAAAACACTTAGACTACCTTAAAGTGTGCTGCAGGTGTTTTTGGAGTGTAAAACACTGTTAAACAAGGTCATTTTCTTTTTAAATAAAAAAGGTAAAAAAAAGTTATTAGCACTTACAGAGACACATGTCAGATTTTCAGGCTTGAAAAATTAGGAAAATTAAAGGGCAAAATAGGCGGCATCCTCAAAAAGGGTTGTCTGTGGAAAGAAAAAAATATGGACAGTTGGGTGTGCTATAAAAAAAAAAAAAAAGATCACTTATGTATTCCAACCTAGAACAGCCGTTGCACTGCCGCTATTGACTCCCAGTGGTCTCCTCTCATTACTGGTTTACAGCTCCAACTGCCTGTTCAGCCAATCAGAGACAATGCTGGAGCCACTGATTGGCTGAGCTTGTTGCAGTTTGCATCTGATCTGGCCAGCCAATCACTACTTTTGACGTGCATTAGTTCTTACGTGATGCTAGGAGGTCCCAAAGCCTCCCCTGCATGTTGATTGGCTAAGAAAAAGCCGACAAACATGCAGGAAGAGGAGTATCGCGAGATGCTCGCCCCTAGTACCAAACACCTTTTGAGTACCCTAATACTCCAACGACGAACATGTTAGCTCATCTCTAGTATCCCCAGGTGCGTAATCGCCCAAACTATTAAATTATATCATTCCAGATCATGCACGGTAAAGGGTGTAAGCGCCAACAAATTCCAAAGTGCAAAATTGAGCATTTTTGGTCGCATAAAATCTAAAAAAATTGTGATAAAAAGTGATCAAAAAGTTACATCTACGCAAGTAAGGTACTGAAAGAAAGTACAGGACATGGCGCAAAAAATGACACCTCACTCAGCGCCATAGACCAAAAAAATTAAAGGGTTATATTGATGGTAATAGAGAACTTTTAAGGAACATTTAGTTTTTTTTAAATGTTTCATTTTAAAAGCCGTCAAAGAAAATAAAAGTTATGCAAGTTGCTCATCATTTTAATTGTACCAACTTGATGAGCATAGATAACAAGTCAGTTTATGATTAAGGGGGTTCTCCAGCGCTTCAAAAACATGGCCACCTTTCCCCCTCTCTTTTCTCCAGCTTAGGTTTGCAATTAAAGGGGTATTCCCCCCCAAAAAATGTTTGCATTAATACGTTGCCCACCCGTAGCTTTCCATCTTTCCAATATAAAGTTATTACGGATTCTGCACAGTTTTGCTGTTATCTAGAAGCACTCACCCCCACCGTTTGCATAGAATCATCAGCTCTCAGTCCACTCCGACACGTTCCCTGCTCCTGGCCCCGACCCTCCTAGACGGCATCACGTGTCCTCCCTCTCTTCAATGGGCTGGCTCCTAACCCTGCCTATTGAAGTGAGGGAGTACACTGACAGATGCTGCTGTCTCCCGACTGCCTCCCCCCAGGTCACCTGTGTGCCCCCTCGCCCCTGAACACACCTGTGCCCCCCCCGCCGCAGCTCACCTCGGCACCCCCCCTCCGGGACTCACCGGCACCACAACCCCCGTTCTCACCCGCGGCACGACCACCCCCGTTCTCACCCGCAGCACCTCGGCCCAAGACCCCCCCGTCTCACCCGCGGCACGACCACCCCCGTTCCCACCTGCAGCACCTCGGCCCACGAACTCCCCCCCCCCTGTCTCACCCGTGGCACAGCTGGCAGCGGCAGTACCAACACCCCCGAACCCCACACAGCTCAGTACAGCAACCCCCGCCTCCCCCCCCTCCTCCTATACCAAGTACATCCCCCCCCTTCCGATACCGAATACATCACCCCCTCATCAGATCTGCAGCAGCGGTCCGTCTCAGCTTCCATCACAGCAGGAGCTCACAGCGTTCTGTGCGGGACAAAGCTTGGTGAGCTGCTGCAGCTGCTGTGATGGAAGCTGAGACGGCCCGGTGCTGCAGATCTGATGAGGGGGTGATGTATTCGGTATTGGAAGGGGGGGATGTACTTGGTATAGGAGATGGGGGGGGATCGGACGATTAGTGAGCGCCCCATAGCACCCCCCCCGCATCCCGGCAACCAAGCAAAGTAGCCGACGGCGGGGGGTGCTGTACTGAGCTGTGTGGGGTCCGGGGGTGTTGGTACCGCCACTGCCAGCTGTGCCACGGGTGAGACGGGGGGGGGGGCGAGGTGCTGCGGGTGGGAACGGGGGTGGTGGTGTCTCCCCCCCCCCAAGCCTTCACCTCCTCCCCCCCCTTCACATCTCTCTCCTTCCCCTTCACATCTCTCTCTCCCCCCCTTCACCTCCTCTTCCCCCCTTCACCTCCTCTTCCCCCCTTCACCTCCTCTTCCCCCCTTCACATCTCTCTCCCCCCCTTCACCTCCTCTCCCCCTTCACTTCTCTCTCTCCCCCCTTCACATCTCTCCCCCCCTTCACATCTCTCTCTCCCCTGTAGGGGAGTTGCCCAGGTATAGCTAGGTAGCGGTCGCAGACAGAGGAAAACAGGCAATTCACAGTTCAAATCTTAGTGTTTATTCACACCACAAAAACAAATGGAACAAAAATCCAGCATTACCTTCATGCTGCCATCACACATAAGTGCAGTTCCAGCTTGGCCTTTAAAGCAGTAACAGAAGTTCTAAGTGTTGGTTCAGACCTTACAGCAGCAGCTGCCTTGTACACAGTCCATGTGTCTGAACACAGTCCAACCAGTCCTCCTAGACAGATCACATAGGTGTACTCCAGCACACACCACCTCTCTCTGCCCTCACTCCCAGCTCAGCTTTCTATGTTGGGAAATGCCTAAAAACCTGGACTGGCTTAATAACTCCAGTCCAGTCCTTGAACCTCGCTCTCTGCATTCCTCAGAGCAAGACAAGCTGAGAGGAAAATACCTCCCATCCAGCAACAACCCCCGGACTATGTCACACCCCCTTCACATCTCTCCCCCCCTTCACATCTCTCTCCCCCCCTTCACATCTCCCCCCCCCACCTTCACCTCCTCTCTGCCTCCCACCTCCATCTCCCCCATCACCTCCTCTCTCCTCCATCTTCACCTCCTCTCTCCTCCCTCCTCCATATAAATATGTAGGGTCATTGTACTTCGCAACTCAACCCACGGCACCCAACCCCCCCACGCACGGCTCACCGGCTGACCTGCGGCCCCCCTCACTCAAATAACTCAACTCTGCTAAGCAACACTCTCAACTCTACTATGCAACGCACACAACTCTGCTATGCAACGCACACAACTCTGCTATGCAACGCACACAACTCTGGTATGCAACGCACACAACTCTGCTATGCAACGCACACAACTCTGGTATGCAACGCACACAACTCTGCTATGCAACGCACACAACTCTGCTATGCAACGCACACAACACTGCTATGCAACGCACTCAACACTGCTATGCAACGCACTCAACTCTGCTATGCTACGCTCTCAACTCTGTTATATCTTGTGGATATCAGCTCTGCTACATCATGGACCAATCAGACGTAAGCATTGCATGATGGGAGATGTAGTTTTCTGGCTGGAGCCATGTTGGATATAGTTCGGCTTTCTAAAAAACTTGTAACTCAGGAACAGAAGCAGCTAGAAAGACGGTAGACGGCTCAAAATTCTCAGGGGGACTTGATGAGTAAGACCAGCTAGGTTTGGGAACATTTTATTTTTTAGCTCTTGGGGGGAATACCCCTTTAAGCTCCATTTACTTCAATGGAACTGAGTTTGAAACCCCACCCAATCTGGAGACAAGAGAGGGGGAAAAGTGGCCATGTTTTTGTAGCGCTGGATAACCCCTTTAAAGACATTCATTACCTACAGTCTACCTTCACTGATTCTCAAAAAATTATTATAGTGCAGCACTGTGCTCCATAGACCTACACTATACTGGATATCACACAATATATGCAAACAGGAGCTATGGAGACACAGCTGGAGCTCTTTCTTATGAGGTATTGTTAGATGCAGTGGGGAGTGGGGAGAAAAGGTGCTAGGAAACATCATGGACAATGTTTTCACAAAAATAACCCCCATGACTTTTTTAAGTGTCACTGTCATTATAACTTTCAACAGTAGATGTGATCTAAAGTTTGCGTTTTACATTCATTATTTTTCCTTATATTAATATTATTTATATATTTTTTTTACTAATGATGGGAAACACGGCACTTCCTGTGTTCTGACTCTTTTTTTTTTTTAAGATTCTGAAAACAGGAAACAGTCAGAAAACAGGAAGTGCTGTGTTTCCCAGGCCATCTGAGCACTCACAGAGAAGGCAGTCATGTGACTGATAGACGCATTGGTCCGTGACTCTCTGTACTGGCCGGACTTCATGTGCTTTGTCTCTTTTTTTAACCAGCTGAACATTAAAAAGCCTCAGGAGACTGGACTTGGATTTCAGAAGTATAGCCTTGTTTTAAAGCATGAAAACTAAAAGAAAAATAAAATAATAAATGTAAATGGTAAACTTGCTTTATTTCACATCTATTGATTTAGATTTTAAAGCGTAACTGTCATGTTTTTTTTTTTTATTATTGCAGAAATCAGTAGTATAAGCGATTTTAAGAAACTCTGTAATAGGTTTCATCAGCCAAAAAAGCCTCCTTCTGTACTCAAGAAGCAATCTCCCAGCCTCCCCCCCTGACTTCTTATCTGTGGATTATCAGGCAAACACGTCTTCATTACAGAGAAGCCAGTGAAGACAGGTTCTGCTCTCTCCATTGTAAGCCTATGAAGGGGGAGGGGCTGAGGGAGATGAGGGAGCAGGAAGAGGTGACATGAAGGTCAGCTGTTTGTAGAATCTCTGGGCACCTAAAACGCTAAATTCAGGTGTCAGAAAGGTCAGTGCTTATCTAGGAACTTACTGAGAGAAGATTGCAGGGTGTTGTGCTTTGCAGGACTGCTCTGTGCTCAGTCACTCCTCTCAGCCCCTCCCCTCTCCATAGCCACATAATGGACACAGAAATCCTGCTGTTTCTGCAGTGAGGGGGGTGGCTGGGAGATTGCTTTTTCAGTCCAGAAGGAAACTCTTTTGGTTTATAAAACCTATTACAGAGTTTCTTAAAGTCGCTTGTACTATTGATATTTAATGTTTTCAGAAAAATGACCCTGAAATGACAGTTACGCTTTAACCTCTTAAGGACATAGGACGTACCGGTAGTCCTATGTCCTCACTTGCACTTCAAAGCGGGGCCGCGCGGCGGCCCCGCTTTGAAGTGCCGCGATCCCAGGTGCCGCGTGTAGCCCGGGACCGCCGCTATTAGCGGGCACGGTCTGATCGCCGTGCCCGCTAATTAGCTAATCGGAGGCAGCTGTCAAAGTTGACAGCTGCCTCCGATTACCGGAGGCAACGTTTCCCTGGTGTCTAGTGGGGGAGATCGCTCCTCCGGGACCTTGTCCCGGAGGAGCGATCTCCGTTACTGATGCCGGCCGGGGACGCGTCCAAGATGGCGCCGTCCTCGGCTCGGCACTCGTTTACTTCCGGCTGCAGCAGCCGAAAGCAAACGAGTGCCGATCTCATGGATCTCTGCAGCATATCTATGCTGCAGAGATCTCAATGAGAGATCACAGTGTATATACTAGAAGTCCCCCATGGGGGCTTCTAGTATATGTGTAAAAAAAAAAAAAAAAGTGTTGTTAATAGTAAAAAGCCCCCTCCCCTAATAAAAGTCTGAATCACCCCCCTTTTCCCAGGTTTTAAATAAAAGTAAACAAATAAATAAATAAATAAACATGTTTGCTATCGCCGCGTGCGTAATCGCCCGAACTATTAATTAATCACATTCCTGATCTCGTACGGTAAACGGCGTCAGCGCAAAAAAATCCCAAAGTGCAAAATTGCGCATTTTTGGTCGCATCAAATCCAGAAAAAATGTAATAAAAAGCGATCAAAAAGACGTATATGGGCAATCAAGGTACCGATAGAAAGATCAAATCATGGTGCAAAAAATGACACCTCGCACAGCCCCATAGACCAAAGGATAAAAGCGCTATAAGCCTGGGAATGGAGCGATTTTAAGGAACGTATATTGGTTAACAACGGTTTGAATTTTTTACAGGCCATCAGATACAATATAAGTTATACATGTTATATATCGTTTTAATCGTAACAACTTGAGGAACATGCATAACAAGTCAGTTTTACCCCAGGGTGAATGGCGTAAAAACACATTTCCCCCAAATAAAAGAAATGCGTTTTTTTTTTTCAATTTCACCACACTTCGAATTTTTTTCTGGTTTCGCAGTGTACTTTATGCAAAAATTCAGCCTGTAATTGCAAAGTACAATTAGTGACGCAAAAAATAAGGGGTCATGGGGGTTTCTAGGTGGAAAAATGCAAGTGCTATGACCTTTTAAACACAAGGAGGAAAAACCGAAAACGTAAAAACGAAAATGGGCCATGTCCTTAAAGGGTTAAGGCTGGGTTCACACTACGTATATTTCAGTCAGTATTGTGGTCCTCATATTGAAACCAAAACCAGGAGTGGATTAAAACACAGAAAGGATCTGTTCACACAATGTTGAAATTGAATGGATGGCCGCCATATAACAGTAAATAACTGCCATTATTTTAATATAACAGCCGTTGTTTTAATATAACAGCAAATTGCCATTAAATGACGCCATTAAATGACGCCATTAAATGACGGCCATCCACTCAATTTCAACATTGTGTGGGCAGAGCCTTTCTGTGTTTTCAATCCACTCCTGGTTTTGGTTGCAATATGAGGACCACAATACTGACTGAAATTTACGTAGTGTGAACCCAGCTTAAAAGTTATAACAACAGTGACACTTTAAAGTATATACCTGCCAGGAGCTGGCCGCACGCTCGGGTCCCAGCTCTGCCACGGCGCACGGCTAGCTCTCTGACAGCGCTGACTGCATTCCTGGCTTCACCACCCCCTGCTGATTGGCATAAGGTGTGGATCATTTAATTTACTGACTGACAGCAGGCACCGCCAGTAAGAAGTCTGCATGTGCCCTGGGGCTGGGACTCCAGGCCTCAAAAGTATCCTACCCCTGTTCCTTGCCTGCGATAGAGCTTAATGTGTCTTGACCTAGCATTCCTCCCTGCATTTTGTGTACTTGGTATCCTGACTTCTGGCTTTTGGACTTCGACTATTCTCCTGAATTACTTTTTGTACTGCGCTGCCGCCTTGTTGCTGACTTGGACCTCTGACCTTGCCACCTGTATTGTGCTACATTTATCTTGTCAATCATTCCATGGTCACACTTAGTATGGATTTGGGACCACCGACCAGTTGTCCCCTGCTGTTAGGGTCTCTTACCTCATGAGTAAGTTTTTCTATGTTCCACTTTACATATTTCGAGAGTATTAGGCCGTTTTACCCAGTAAAGCTGAATTTTCTGCAGTGTACATTGTGTCTTGTCATTTTTGTCCTTCAGTAATAGGGGGAGGGTGTATTATAATGTGTTATGGTAAGGTAGCTTGTGTGCCAGGGTTTGTTTTAGCCCCAGTATGGCCCTAAGTATGAGTCAAACGGAAATCATTCCAAAATTCCCAAAATACATACAGTATTGCAACTTTCCTCAGTTAGGTTCAGCACATTCACTAGGTTGCACACTCTTGTCCAGTTAATGTGATTTGTGCACTGAAACAGGGCATCCTGCTTTTGACAGGAGTTCCTTTTCCTGTGGCTGATTCAACCACAACTAAATCCGATATATTAAAGTGTACCTGTACGATTATAAAAAAAAAACATTATAAAACATTATAAAAAAAAAACCTTGACATATCATAGAGACATGTCAAAAGTTTTGATCGGTCCGATTCTGAGTGTTCAGATCCCTACCGATGGAGAGAACAAGCCAGGAAAAGACCACGCTAGGTGCAGTCCTATCCTGACTCCATGTCACGTGACGAGTCAGACTCATAGTATAAGTCTATGGAGCCCGACTGATAGGGTTAACTTTTACATTTGTCTGACTTTAGGAAGTCAGACTCTCCATAGGGTGGATGGTTCCTAATGGAGAGTTAGCAGCTGCAGTTCTGCTGATAAACTTAAAATCACAGACACAGACAACTGATGTGCGTATCAGTAAGTTTGGGAAGCCCCCCTTTATTGGTTTGTGTTAGCTTTTATAGACAAAATATAGAGCGTTATTAGTCATGCGCAGTGTATTCAAGTATTGCAAACTTAACATATGCGTCAGAGTTCCTGGAAAGTATCATTGTAAGTGACAGTTCACATTCCTTTCTTCCTTCCAGACCATCTTTCTGTCACGCTCTTTTCACGCTCTGGCCATCTTCTAATTCAGAAAGCTGAATATAGGTGTAGTCCCACAGGTATAGTGGCAGCACGGTCAAATCACATCACCCAGCCTTATCACCGACACAGTGCGGGAAGCACACGGGCTGCATTGCGGCCCTCTCCTGTATCGCTCTCACGATCAGTAGGGGTCTAAACACTCGGACAGATCATAACTTTTGGCATGTCTCTATCACGTCCAAAGTTTTTTTATATATATAATTACAGGTACACTTTAAGATTCAGACATATTTTTGGGAAAAGTGACAGCTAAAATGATTCTAAACAAATTAAATAATTCACCTATTCCTTTTATTCCTGTTAGTTTTGATTAAAAAAAACATTAAAGTAGTAAGTACAGGATTAAAGTTATCTTTTTACAATGAAGAAAATATTTTTTTTTTTCATTTTAAAACAAATTAATCTCTGACCAACAAATTGACCTCTGGAGTGTGAGTTAGCTTGGTTCAAATTAAAATGATAAAAAAATTATGCGCAGGTGTTTTCCTTTGTTAGTCTGTTAATTACTAAATCCATTGCCACGTGTATAATTATAATGCACAAAGGGTATTTGTATTAGAGTATATAAACGGGATTCAGCCACTGCCATTCTATGTACGGTAGTGGAGGTAAAACATTGGTTATTTTATTATTAGGATATTGAAGAAATCATGTGATACCTTTTTAGAGACTGAGTATGTTTGAGTAGCCCTCTTCATGATGTTATACAAAACTGAATTCACAGACTTATAAACCTTCTAGACAGAGAACATCAAAGGATTATAGAAACTTTAAAAATAGCAAAATGCAATATGCATCGAGAAGGGTCTGCTATTTACAACAGGTCAATAAAGTAAACCTTGTGAAGCGTGATGAGAGGATGCTAAGCTCTTGTTTCTATCTGTTTGCTTTCCAATAGTAATTAATGGCCTTTAAAGCCAGAACAGGTCACACAGGCCGTGATGAAGTTGGAATGAATATTGAGCCCATGTTGCAAAGTGTGGAATTTTTGTATTAGTTTATATTCCCATTCCTTTTTTTCCCTTTGTGTCTCGAAATGTCCCATTAAGATTATAACCAGCTGGTCTTCATCTGTATGGTCCTCTCTGGAGATGTGTGCGGCCACTTGGAGATCTGTCCTACTGTTATTAATATTAAATGGGGGCCAGGTCATTCATTGACTAGGTCTCTGCCCTGTTTCCCTCCACATAGAGGCCTGTAGTGGGACATTGCACACACATGATCACATACACTACATTGGAAGATCTGTAAGAAAATATTCCCTTCATTCTGTGTATCTGCTGTGACTGCCGTACAGATACCATTTAAGTGGTATGGATGGGAATGCAGGTCTAGCAACTCTTTTATAGGCAGGATAAGGTGGCATTTTTTGTTGGGGCCTCCAGAGCACAGCTGACAATGATTTGTCGTAGGTTCCCTAGAAATATTTTGTAGGATCTCCAGCTATGGTTTGTAGGTGACAACTAGGGGCACCCTGGTTTCATCATAGGTCTCCTTGTATGTGAGTAAAGTGTCCCTGTTGATGGCTGCTGTTACGTTCATTGTTTGTCTGTCATGTATGTTTGGGCTGTAGCCCAATCAAAGGAATTCATAATAAATCATTTTGCATGTTTGGCATGAAAGCGGTAACTTCTCAGGTAAGCAATTCTGTCTATTGGTTTGTGGTATAATAATGTACAGTAAGTGTCCAGTGGTCTTTAATACGTATGGTGGTGTCCAAAAAATGGATTTCACTATGCAAGTAGTTCCGTTTAAGGTTAATGGTGGGTTGAAAGTTGTTGAAGTCGTCATGAAATTTAAGTAGGACTTCCTCACCTGCAGTCCAAATTACCAGGATGTTATTAATGTACTCAAGGTAAGTCATAGGTTTGAGGCTGGGCTCACACTATGTATATTTGAGGCTGTATTTGGTCCTCATGTCAGGTCCTCATAGCAACCAAAACCAGGAGTGGATTGAAAACACAGAAAGGATCTGTTCACATAATGTTGAAATTGAGTGGATGGCTGCCATATAACGGTAAATAACTTCCATTATTTCAATACAACAGCCGTTGTTTTAAAATAACAGCACATATTTGCCATTAAATGGCGGCCATCCACTCAATTACAACATTATGTGAACAGAGCCTTTCTGTGTTTTTAATCCACTCCTTGTTTTGGTTGCTATACAGCCTCAAACATACAGCCTCAAATATACGTAGTGTGAACCTAGCCTGATGGTGCATGTTGATAGGTATACTCCTTCCAGTTTTGCCATAAAAAGATTTGCATACTGTGGGCACATCTTGAACCCATTGATGTTCCCATTCACTGGAGGTATGCGTCTTCTCCAAAAGCAAAATAGTTATGGGTTAGCAAGAATTGTTTGAGTTGCATTGCTGGTTGTGTTGGGGGGGGGGGGGGGGTCATATTTCTCCAGATATATTGGACATGCTATGGGGGGCAAAATTGTGTCATCAGGCAATGAGCCTAAGACGTTTAGTTTGTTTAAGAGGTCAGTAGTATCCTGGATGTAGCTGGGAGTGCCTCTTGAATATTTTTCACCCAATCAGAAATGTTTTCTGTTAATGTCCCTGAGCTGATGAAGGTTATGAGCCGAAATATGTCCTCCCGTATCCTGTGATGTTTTGCACTGAATAAACATTACTTAATCTGGTGAGTGGCGGGATTCTTCCTATTGGTACTATTTGGACTTTACCGTACCTTGCGCAACAAATGCTATACAGAGTGCCATCTCCCCCATCATACACAGAAAATACAATATAACTTTAAAATATAAGTTCTGCTTTATCACACAGAAACTATTTTTATTTGTAAAATGGCCGTTGCCGTTATCCAACTAGCTTGCTTTAAAAAAAATATATATATATCAAAATATTCTAGAGTTTAATGTGGTGAGTAGTGTTTATCTAACTTGCTGAATGTTTGGGTTCTGCAACATTGGTCCTAACCTATGCTTGGCATTTGACTCCGGGTGGATGGAGAAGTTGGAAGCTGTCCTAGGAAGTCCTTGAAAATATGGATAGAGCCATAGGTTGCATCCAACCTCTCCAGTTGCCAGAAGTCAAATGCAAAACATTTAGGTTCGGACCAACATTGCAGAACCAAAATAATGTTAAGTTGTGCACTTAACATTAGTGGTGAGTACTGTATCACTTTCTTTCATAGTTTATATGGACTCTCATTCGTATTGAAAATGTTATCACATATCTTTTGAAATGATTTGATTTAGAATATATCTAGTTTACTATTAACAATATATTATATGTTCCTTTTCATTTATAAATGTGTGTTTGTTGGTTTTATTTTGTAAAGGTTGATTGTTATATGACTAATCTGATTTCAAAAATTTCCACAGGCGCTGCCGTGTTTATTTTGATACAATCAATAACATGGAGAAAAGAAATTATACAAGAATCAGTCAATTTATCCTGGTTGGATTTTCTACATCTCCTCAACTCCAATATTTCCTATTTGTCATCTTTCTCTGTAGCTTTATGACTTCGCTGCTGGCTCACATGTCTATTATTCTTTTATATAGATTCAGCCCTAATCTTCACATGCCTATGTATTTTTTTCTTGCCAATTTCTCAATTTTGGAGATAGGCTTCCTGTTAGATGTGGTCCCAACATTTTTGATCCACTTTCTTTCTCAACATAGGACCATCACTTTCTATGGATGTGCCATGCAGATGAATGGATTTTTATTACTAGGTTGTGCAGAATGCTGTATGCTGGCAGTCATGGCGTATGATCGATATAACGCCATATGTCATCCTTTGTTATATAATACAATTATGAGAAGGATTGTTTGTATCCAGCTGGTCATTGGTTCTTGGCTCATTGGGACAACGATTGGTTTCCTACAAACCATATTCATATTTTCATTGCCGTTCTGCAGGTCCAATAGAATCAATCATTTTTACTGTGATATGCTGCCGCTTATAAGTTTGGCCTGTGGGAACACAAAATTCAATGAAATTATCATGCTTATATTTACTATTATTGTTGTTGTGGGACCTTTTATTCTGACAGTAATTTCATATACAAATATCATCTCGACAATAATCAAGCACCATTCTGCAGGGTCAAGGAAAAAAGCTTTCTCCACTTGTACCTCCCACCTCATAGTTGTATCTATGTTCTATGGGTCAGGCTCTATTATGTACTTGAGACCAAAGTCAAGTTATGGCGTGGGTGAGGAGAAGTTTTTGTCTCTCATATATACTATTTTTGCCCCTTTGCTGAACCCTTTTATATATACTTTAAGAAATAAAGATGTAAAAAATGCAGTTAAAAAGATATGTGAAATTAAAATAGCACTTTAGAAAAAAAAAAGTACAACACAGCATCAGTGGGGCAGTATGGTGCTAATTCGGGGGCTGAGCTCATATCACACTTAGTGAGTAACGGCTGCTATCAGCAGACAGCACTCACCACAAATGACTGACATCAGTGATCTTCCTGATTTCAGTCATTTAATTATAATAAATGCAGATTGGTTACTATGGCAGCCGGAGGCCTTTACTAGGCTTTTGCACCAGCCATAGTAGCTCTGTTAATTGAGTCTGCCTTAAGCAGAATTTACTAGCAGAGTACCAATCTAACATCAATGCAATGCAATAGCATAGTTTTAATCAGTATATAGGTAACCCAAAGACAGAACCTGGCTGCTAATTAGCTGACTAGTTGTAGCCATGGCAACCGGATCCAACCTCCAGCATCGGACTGGCCCACAGAGGACCGGTGGATCCTCTGCTGGGCCCCTAGCTTTAGAATCTGCATTAACACTGACTGACATGTCATTTCTCACTGGTTCTTCATGGGTGGGCCCTCAGGGTAATTTTCTCCGGTGGGCCCCATAGACCCCAGTCCGAAACTGCCCACCTCCATTGCCTTAACAGAGAGGAATCAGCCGCTGTGGCAATACAAAGAAGTAGGTTTGTAACAGAGTTTTTTTTCTGTCCAATTGAATTGAAACGGTGCTGTATTCCATGAGATACCATATTATATTGCTGTTATATAAAACCTCTGCTGGGGTTTGCTTTGCCAAGTCGTACAATACCAGGTATAATAGGGTGTTCTTTTTCTACACAAATATATTTAAAATTTTAAATATTACAAAACTGCTGCTAGCATGGCTAACATAGAAGATTGATGACAGAAAAGACCTCATGGTTTATTATGTCGGCACTTACAGTATATTATATCCTTTTCATTTCCATGTTAGGTACGATACAGATGTACTGTCAGTGAAACCAAAGATGTAGCACTGATTTTACAGAGTTCTAGTCAGTTTGCATAGGGCTATGTACTGTATGTGACCAGCATTGCTTAGCTTATGTGGCACCTTACACTACCACTTACTAAAATTTACATATCCCTGTCTTACTTTTAGCCGATTGACCCTGGTGCAGATCAGTGGCATCTTTGCTACACACTACAGTAAGTCAGTGCTGGGTTATACAGACCTGGCTTACTGTTGTCTGTGCTGTGTGCCCCAAGGTTCTGCTTTGTGCCCACTAGTGATGAGCGAATAGTGAGATATTCGAATATTCGATATTCGTACGAATATCCTGCGAATATTCGATCGAATATTTGATTGCATTAAAGTCTATGGGAACAAGTATTTGATTAGTGAAAAACATCTATTTGACCATTTGGAGGGTAAAACCGGGAGCTGGGGCATTTGAACGCTTATCGAATATTTATCGAATATTCGTGGGATATTCGTACGGATATCGAATATTCGAATATCTCACTATTCGATCGAATATCTATTCGATCGAACAGTATTCGCTCATCACTAGTGCCCACATTGCACTCCAAGAAGACCAAAGGCTGATACCTTTTCTATTTTTGCCCATGGAGGGAGTTTTTTATATTAAGTATATTAGACTTGAATTCTGGTGTTATGTAAAAATATTTTGTTTTTCATTGCTACCCTTGTACCCACCACCTCCAAGGGTACTTGAAACCACCAGATACTAATATATCGGGATCAGTGAATGGGGGAATTTTTGGTCTGATTTGGGGTCTGAATTAATTATATGCGTTGGCTTGACTCCATAATTTTCTAAATTTGCTTCAATGTGATCTCTGTCTCATCCCAGGCTCTATTATAGCTAAAGAATAGAGTGTTTGGGGATATTGGGCAGTACTGTAGGTACAGTTATAGAGACATATGGGGCAGCATCAGGCAAAGAATTGGCACTATTATAGGATGTGAGGGTTGTGGACAGTGGTACGACTTCAGGTGTGAGGAGCCAATATCTCTTACCGTGGTCTGCAAGAGAAGTTGAGAAGTTGTCATGACATTGTGGTCCAAATACAGAAACAAAGGGAAGAACATATTTACAGCCAGAGAGGATGTCACCTATGTGTCACCACATAAAATAGTTCTGCATTCTGTATGACTGCATCTAAGCAGTGTAACATCGGGGGAGGCATGCACAGAAGAGAGAAGAGTAAACACTAGAAGGCATCACAGAATGGAAGAGGATGAACACTAAAAAAATATTCCTAAAGTGGAGAAATGATCAGAGACGTCCATTTCCTAAAGTCTACTTTCATAGATTATTGAAAAATGACTATAGTGCAGCATGGTGCCCCATAGACTTACATTATACTGGCTCTCGCGCTTAAGACAGGAGCTATAGGAACACAGCTGGAGCTCTCTCGTATGAGGTATAGTTAGATACAGTGGGGAGTGGAGAGAATGGGCGCTCAGAAACCTTATTTCAGCACAAACTTAAAAACTAAAATATATTAGAAAGATGACATGCACAGTGCTGTAACAAAAATGACCACCACAACCGGAGGGTTACTTTAAGGTATATATCCATTAATTGTTAAAATATTCTTGTCTCTGACCTCATGAGTAAGTTTTTCTATGTTTCCCCCTTTTCCCTTTATTTTTGATGGTCTACTTATATTAATATTTACATTTTGAGAGTGGTAGGCCATGTTACTACAGTTACTACAGTACAGTTGGTGGGGGGGTTGGGTATTGTAATGTGGGCTGGTGGGGTAGTCTGTGTGCCAGGGCTTGTTGTTAGCCCCAGTATGGCCCAAAGTATCAGGTAAGTCAAGGTACCATTATTCAGTTTCCAATTAAATACATCGGCCTTGGCCGACAAACAGTGAAAACCTGAACTAAAGTAACTAAGGGTAATAGGGTGGAGAACAAAAATATAGTTCTTGAGTATGTACAGAAGTAGATGGCTGAAAAATTTGAAGCACAATGTCGGCATACACACTGTGGCTCTCTGGTATTTCTTAGTATGCATACAGTATTACCACTTACCTCTGGGAGGTTCAGCACATTCACTAGGTTGCCCAGTGAATTTGATCTATGTGACGGTCCTTTTGCACAAAGAGAGATTTATCTGACAGATTTTTGAGGCCAAAGCCAGGAATGGATTTGAAAAGAGGAGAAATCTTAGTCTTTCCTTTAAGACCTGTTCTTTGTATATAGTCTGTTCCTGGCTTTGGCTTCAAAGATCTGTCAGATAATCTTGCTGTGTAAAAGGACCCTAAACCTAGCCTATTATAGTACAGAAGCAGGGACTCCTGCCTTTGACAGGAGTCCCTGCTCTCGTGGCTCCTTCACCCACAACTAATTCTAATATATTCTGAGTCAGAGAAATTTCTGAACAAAATTAAAAGCTAACCAACCAAATCCGTCATCTTTCCCTCTATTATTTTTTTTATTAAAATGAAATAAACTAAAAGTTACAGAATCATTCTGTGATATAATTTTTAGGCCTTCTACTTTACAATGAAAAAAATGTATTTTCATTTTAAAAACAATTATAACTGACCAACAAATTTAACCCTAGAGTGTGAGTTAGTGAGGTTCAACATAAAATTATAAAAATGATTCTGTTGTTATCCTTTGTTAGTCTATTAATGACTAGATCCATTGTCACGTGTATAACTATAGAAGATATAAATAGGATTCTGCCACTGTGTCTCCACATAGCTGGGGATCATCAAGTAAAACAAGTAACCTTATTTTATTTTATCTGTTATTTTATTATTATTCTAAGGATTGCAGTGTGGTGAGTAGTGTATAATTTTCTTTCATGGTTTACATGAACAATTACATCAATATTGATCGTATCAGGTATCTTGAAGAGATCCTACTTAGAATATATCTAGTTTCCTATTAACAATATATTAGGACTTATTGTGTTACATTTAGTTTATAAATGTGTGCTTGCTGGTTTTAGTTTATAAAGATTGATAGGATAGGATAAGATGTTATAGGACTGATCTAATTTTGAAAATTTTCATAGGGCATACAGTGTTTGTTTTATCACAATCAATAACATGGAGAGAAGAAAATATACAAGAATCAATCAATTTATCCTGGTTGGATTTTCCACTTCTCCTCAACTCCAGTATTTCCTATTTGTGATCTTTCTCTGTAGCTTTATGACTTTGCTGCTGGCTCACTTGTCTATCATTCTTTTACATAGATTCAGCCCTAATCTTCACATGCCTATGTATTTTTTTCTTACCAATTTCTCAATTTTGGAAATAGGCTTCCTGTTAGATGTGGTCCCAACATTTTTGATCCACTTTCTTTCTCAACACAGGACCATCACTTTCTATGGATGCGCCATGCAGATGAATGGTTTTTTGTTACTAGGCTGTGCAGAATGCTGTACGTTGGCAGTCATGGCGTATGATCGATATAACGCCATATGTCATCCTTTGTTATATAATACAATTATGTGAAGGATTGTTTGTATCCAGCTGGTCATTGGTTCTTGGCTCATTGGGACAACTATTGGCATCCTACAAACCATTTTCAGATTTTCATTGCCGTTCTGCAGGTCCAATAGAATCAATCATTTTTACTGTGATATGCTGCCGCTTATAAGTTTGGCCTGTGGGAACACAAAATTCAATGAAATTATCATGCTTATATTCACTATTATAGTTGTTATGGGACCAATTGCTAAATTGCGCATTTTTGGTTGCATCAAATCCAGAAACATTTTATAAAAAGCGATCAAAAAGTCACATATGTGCAATCAAGGTACTGACAGAAGGAACAGATCATGGCGCAAAAAATGACACCTCACATAGACCCATTTGGTTTTGCAGTGTACTTTAGGCATAAATTCAGCCTGTCATTGCAAGGTACAATTAGTGGTGCAAAAAATAAGGGCTCATGTGGGTTTCTTGGTGAAAAAATGCAAATGCTATGGCCTTTCAAGAGGAAAAAGCGGAAAAGTAAAAATTTAAACTGGCCCGGTCCTCTAAAGGTTAATTTATTTTTTTCCTACTTGTCTTCTTAGAGCCATAGCACTTTTATTTGTTAGAAACATATAAGATGGTCGGCAGAAAAAGACCACCTGGTCCATCTAGTCTGCCCTTTTAGTATTTCTTTTTTTTTATTATCTTAGGATAGATATGTGTTTATCCCAGGCAGGTTTACACTCTGTGAACATTGAAATGGCTGCACATCACATCCATGGTTGATACTAAAGTTTGTTCAGCTACATTAAAAACCATAATCAGAAGTTAGTATATAATTTGATCAAACCATATTGCCACATGTACCACGTGCAACTCTTCTGATCCACATGAGTCCCTACTCTAGTCATGGTGAAGCGTTAATCGACGACAACCACAAAGCCAGTGCCCACAGGGGGGGAGCAGCCCAGTGGTCCAGCGACCAAAGTGTCACAGAACCAAGCCCTCAGAGACAGAGCCGCACCACTCCCCTGGCACAGCCAGCAGAGGCAATGGCTGGCAGCCAAAATCTGGTGTTAAAGGGGTTATCCAATCCTACAAAAACATGGCCACTTTCTTTCACAGACAACACAACTCTTTTCTCCAGTTCAGGTGCAGTTTGCAATTAAGCTCCATTAACTTCAAAAGAACTGAGCAGCAAAACCCCGCCCAAGCTGGAGACAAGAGTGGAGCTGTCTCTGGAAGAAAAAGGCCATCTTTTTGTAGCACTGGATAACTCCTTTAACAGATCTAAAAGCCCACTCCATGTGCTCCCAGCTAGACTGGGATAGAGGAGGTAGTTACCATGCACATTACTTCCCGCTAATTGGCCACATGTGGGTCTTACTGGGAGGAGTGCAAAACCACAAAGAAAAGGGACAGAATACATAAAATGCACAAGCCTTGGGAACAGAAATGGCTGCACATCGCGCCCATGGTTGATACTAAAACTTGTTCAGCTGCATTAAAAACCAACATCAAAAGTTAGTATATAATTTCATCAAACCATATCATCTCATGTACCTCGTGCAGGTCTTCTGATACACATGTGTCCCTACTCTAGCCATTGTGCAACGTTCGCCGCGTCTGTGGTGAATTCATGGTAAAGGACATCTGCTGAACTATTATGTGAGCACAGACAACCCAAAAGAAAGTCCTGCCTAAACGACATACAGTGCAACAAAACCATATAGAAAACCGAAAAAAATTGCACAATTATTTAGAAGTATAACAAAGTCCTTTTTTTTACATATGCATAATTTACAAAAATTTATAAAAACTAGGGAATTTCATGGGAAATGACACAAATAACACAAGGCCAGAGGGGGAGAAAGATCTCAGTGTGGTAAATCAATATAAAATTAGAATTTATAAGTGCTGCAATATTATGATATTATTATCATATATCAATATTATCATAATATTGCAGCACTTATAATTTCTAATTTTATATTGATTTACCACACTGATATCTTTCTCCCCCTCTGGCCTTGTGTTATTTGTGTCATTTCCCATGAAATTCTCTAGTTTTTATAAGTTTTTGTAAATTATGCATATGTAAATAAAGGACTTTGGTATACTTCTAAATAATTGTGCAATTTTTTTCAGTTTTCTATGTGAGCACAGAGTGACAAACTAATAGGAATTACAGGTCTACTTAGTGGGAGAGCTAGTTGTCCAGGAGACCCTCTAGGGACATGTTAGTAAGTTGCAGTAGAAACTTAGCTGGTGCACTTAGCTTAAAGGGGTACTCCATTGAAAAGCTTTTTCCCAGTAATTGAAACACTTTACAAAGTTATATAACCTTGTAATATGCTTCAATAAACTATCTGCCCCCCCTTCCCTATCTTTTCCCTCCTCAATCCCCAAACAGGAAGTGAAGTAAACTCATTCTTACTTAATGACTGTTGACTAGTGATGAGTGAGTACTAAAATGCTCGAGTACTCGTTACTCGAGACAAATATTTCCCAATCCTCAGGTGCTTGTTTCGAGTAACGAACCCCATTGAAGTCAATAGGAAACTTGAACATTTTTTCAAGGGACCCATGCTCGGCACAGGGAAGGTTGTGGGAAAACCTGTCAATCTCAGAAAATGATGGAAACACCACAGAAATGGACAGGAAACAGCAGGGGCAGCATGCATTGATGCCTCTGAGGCTGCCTAATCGCACCATTATGCCAAATTCTGGGCAACAGCATGGCGGTGAGAACACAGGGAGCCATTAAAACAGAGGTAGCATATGAACCACCCCAAAATTTAACCGGACACAGCATGGCAATGAAAACACAGGGAATCATTAAAACAGAGGTAGCATGTGAACCACCCAATACCTTAGCTGGACACCACGAACACCACGGAAATGGACAGGAAACAACAGGGGCAGCATGTATTGATGCCTCTGAGGCTGCCTAATTGCACCATTACTCCAAATTCTGGGCAACAGCCTGGTGGTCAACCTCAAGACAATAGTGCTGACCCAGACCAAGATGGGCAAGGCACATGCAACCACGGTCAAAGGCCTGAAGGGCACTTTGTAGGTCAAAGGCCTTGAAGAGTGTTCCCCCTGCCAGTGACTGACAAGATGACTGCTCCCCTCCTCCCCCCTTCATAACTTATCTTTTTAAGTTACTATAATAACCTGGGCTGGGGCATGACACCCTCTGGCTACTTTAGCAGTTGGGGTATTTTTCCGTGTATCATGTCACTCACCACTTTTCCACACCGCTGATTTGATTTTGAGTTTGATTTTCAGTTTGAATTTGAGTTTGAATTTAAGTTTGAATTTAAATTTGAGTTTGAATTTGAGTGGCTCAGTGGTTAGCACTGTAACCTTGCAGCGCTGGGGTTCGGGGTTCAAATCCCACCAAAGACAACATTTGCATGAAGTTTTTATGTTCTCTCCACAAGATCAAATTGTTCACACTGCTCGGGTTTCAATAGCGGTGTACCCTGAGGCCCCATAAGTTTTGAGAAGAAGCTAGAGAGTCTGCAGCGTGCTTTGAACATTGAAATTGAAAATAAAAAAGTGAAGTGGCCTTTACCGGCCTTTAGGTGAGGCAGACGTGGAACCTCCCAAAAATTATGCCTGACACAGTATGGCGGTGAGAACTCAGTGAACAAGGTAGATAAGGCAGGCGTTTAACATCACAAAAATTAGGCCTAACACAGCATGGCAGTGAGGACACAGAGAACCATTAAAAGTGAGGTAGCAAGTGAGCCTCCCAAAAATTATGCCAGACACAGCATGGCAGTGAGGACACAGAGAACCATTAAAAGTGAGGTAGTAAGTGAGCCCCCCAAAAAATTATGCCAGACACAGCAAGGCAGTGAGGACAGAGTGACCAAGGTAGAAGCTGTAGCAGGTAAGCCTCCCAAAAATTATGCCAGACACAGCATGGCGGTGATGACAGAGTGACCCAGGTAGAAGCGGTAGCTGGAGAGCCTCCCAAGAATTATGCCAGACACAGCATGGCAGAACAAGAATTGGCTGTTGGCTGAGAATTGAAGGAGAAGGAGGAAGAGGAGAGGATATACGAAGAATTAGTATTTTGAGCTGCATTCCCCGGGTGGACAGTTGATTTCAGGTGAAATCCAGGCTTTGTTCATTTTTATAAACGTCACCCTGTCAGCGCTATCAGTTGACAGGTGGATGCGCTTATCAGTGATGATGCCACCAGCTGCTCTGAAGACCCGCTCTGACAACACACTAGCGGCAGGGCAGCCTAGCACCTCCAAGGCGTAAAACGCTAGTTCGGGCCACATATCCAGCTTTGCAACCCAATAGTTTTACGGTATGTAGCAGAGTGATCGGGAAGGACGGTGGTATGGTCAGCAAGGTACTCCCTCACCATCTTTCTGAAGGCCTCCCCCCTACTCTGTCTAGACTGGGGATGGGTGACATAGTCTTGCTGGGTTGCCATGAAACTGTCAAAGGACTTGGAGAGTGTTCCCCTGCCCCTTGACAAGCTGCCTGCTCCACCCCTCCTCTCCCCCACTTTTTGGCCCACAGAACTACGTCCTCTGGCGTTGTTTGTGTCAGATGGGAAGTAAATTTTCAGCTTCTGCACCAGGGCCTGTTGATATTTATTCACTCTCATACTGCGTTCCTCGGCAGCAATGAGAGTGGAAAAGTTCTTCTTGAACCAAGGGTCCAGGAGGGTGAACCCAGTAATGTGTGTTGTCAAAAAAAAATTTAACACAAGGGTCATGGGAAAGACAGCCTAACATAAAGTCAGCCATGTGCGCCAGCATCCCAACATGCAAGAATTCCCTCTCCTCCATAGGCTGACTCTCAATTTCCTCCTGTTCCTCCACCAATTCCTCATCTTCAGGCCATAAACGCTTTGCAGCTAAGTATTGAGCATGGGTACCCTCTTCAGTCGTGGCAGCAGTCTGCTCCTCCTCCACCTCTACTTCGTGCTGAGAAACAGACGTGAGGGTGGGCTGGCTATCTAGTGGCAGATGTTGTTCCCCCATCTCCTGAGACAAAGGCAAAGTCTCAGACTTTGGGCTGAGCAGGGAGGTTTGAAGCAGACACATCAGTGGGATGGTGAGGCTGATGATGGCGGCATCGCCGCTGACCATCTGTGTTGACTCCTCAAAGGAGCCCAGTACCTGAATGATAACAGACATCCACGTCCACTCCTCATTGTAGATTTGAGGAAGTTGACTGACCTGACTGACTTCTTGCCGAGGTTGACATCTCGCATTCCACAATAGCTCTGCATTGAAGGTAAACCCTGGCTACCATCTGGAAGGTTGAATTCCACCTCATGGGCACATCGCACAGCAGTTGGTGCGCTGGCAGTTGCAAGCGCCTTTGCACTGCCCTAAGGGTGGCATTATCTGTGGTTGACTTGCGGAAATGCGCACAGATGTGTCGCACCTTGTTTAGCAAATGAACCAAATTCGGGTAATTTTTAAGAAACTGCTGCACCACTAGGTTGAACACGTGGGCCAGGCATGGCACATGTGAGAGGCTGCCGAGTTGCAGAGCCTCCACCAGGTTCCACCCGCTGCCACACACAACCATGCCTGGTTTGAGGTTACGCGGCGCGAGCCAAAGATCGGTCTGCACCGTGATGCCCTGCAACAGCTCCTGGGTGGTGTGCCTCTTGTCGCCTAAGCTCAGCAGTTTCAACACGCCTGTTGGCGCTTCCCCACCGCAGTGCTGATGCACCTAGCGCTACTAAATGGAGGTGACGTGCTCATGGAGGGTAATAGAGAGGAGGAGGAAGAGGAGGAGGAGAAATAGGTGTACAAACCATAAGAGACTGCGACCGAGGTAGGCCCCGCAAGCCTCGGTGTGGGCAGCACATGAGAGGAACCATGGTCAAACTCTGTCCCAGCCTCAACCAAGTTGATGCAATGTGCCATCAGGGAGATATAGTGTCCCTGCCCGCTAGCACTTATTCACATGTCCGTGATTAGGTGGACCTTGTCACTGACCACGTTGGTCAGGGCACAGGTGATGTTTTCTGACACGTGCTGGTGTAAAGCTGGGACTGCACACAGTGAAAAGTAGTTGTGGCTGGGGAAAGAGCACCAAGGGACAGCCACTGCCATGAGGTTCCTAAAAGCCTCTGTCTCTACTACTCCGATAGCGCAGCATCTCCAGGCTCAGCAGTTTGCCTATGTGCACATTTAGAGCTTGTGCATGTGGGTGAGTGACAGTGTATTTGTGCTTCCGTTCAAAGGTCTGTTGTAGGGACAGTTAATTGCTGCGCTTGGACACCTTGCACAGGTTGCACATTACAGTTCGTCAGTCATCCGCAGTTTCTTTAACCCCTTAAGGACAGAGCCAATTTCGATTTTTGCGTTTTAGTTTTTTCCTCCTTGTGCTTAAAAGGCCATAGCACTTGCATTTTTCCACCTAGAAACCCACATGAGCCCTTATTTTTTGTGTCACTAATTGTACTTTGCAATGACAGGCTGAATTTTTGCATAAAGTACACTGCGAAACCAGAAAAAAATTCAAAGTGTGGTGAAATTGAAAAAAAAAAAAAGCATTTTGTTTATTTGGGGGAAATGTGTTTTTACGCCATTCGCCCTGGGGTAAAACTGACTTGTTATATATGTTCCTCAAGTCGTTACGATTAAAACGATATGTAACATGTATAACTTATATTGTATCTGATGGCCTGTAAAAAATTTAAACCATTGTCAACAAATATACGTCACTTAAAATCGCTCCATTCCCAGGCTTATAACGCTTTTATCCTTTGGTCTATGGGGCTGTGTCAGGTGTAATATTTTGCGCCATGATGTGTTCTTTCTATCGGTACCTAGATTGCGCATATATGACTTTTTGATCGCTTTTTATTACAATTTTTCTGGATTTGATGCGACCAAAAATGCACAATTTTGCACTTTGGGATTTTTTTGCGCTGACGCCGTTTACCGTGCGAGATCAGGAATGTGATTAATTAATAGTTTGGGCGATTACGCACGGGGCGATAGCAAACATGTTTGTTTATTTATTTACTTTTATTTATAATCTGCTGCTGCTGCAGCCGGAGGTAAACGAGTGCCAAGCCGGGGACAGCGCCATCTTGGAGCGGTCCCCGGCCTGCTTCAGAAACGGAGATCGCTCCTCCGGGATAACATCCCGGGGGAGCGATCTCCGCCACTAGATACCAGGGAACGGCTGAATCCGGTAATCGGATGCAGCTGTCATGTTTGACAGCTGCATCTGATTACTGTATTAGCGGGCACGGCGATCGGACTGTGCCCGCTAATACCTACGGTGCCGGGCTACAAGCGGCACCCGGGACCGCCGCTCTGAACGTCCTTACCGGCATCAGGGCGTAAATTTACGGACGATGTCGTTAAGGGGTTAAAGAACCTCAAGACTTGCGAACATCTAGGCCTGGCCACAGGAGTTTGACTCTGTGAAACAGTTGCTGATCTACTTGCTCTGGCCCTGCTTTTCCCTCTGCCCACCCCTCTTCCTCTACCAACCGCTCCTGTGGCTAACTTGCCTCCCCCTCAGAAACACTGTCTTCACTAGGCTTATCCACCCAGCTCGGGTCAGTCACCTCGTCCTCATCCACCAGTTCTTCCTCCAATTCCTCACTCTGCTCCCCACTGCTCCATGACAACATCACTGTCTGACAACCAGGTCTCATCATCATAATCAGACACCTCTTCAAACCCCACTTGCAACTCCCCACTCCCATCACCCACTGACTGCGTGAGCTGAAGAGTTTGGGTATCGGGACAGATCGACTGGTCCGGTTGCTCAGACTCAGGAAAGGGTCCAGAAAAGCGTTCCTGGGAGCATGGTGGTGGATCTGAATCCCTCCTTTCCCTGGAGGGGCCAGGCTGTGGGCAAGGAGGCTGAGCTGCTGGAGCAAGGCTTCCAATCCCTTGGCTAACATGGGTGGACTGCGTGGAAGACTGTGTGGTGGATAAGTTACTGGACACATTATCCGCTATCCACGTGATCACCTGTTCACACTGCTGCGTTTTCTATAGCAGTGTACCCTGAGATCTCTAAAGTTGCGACAAGAAGCTAAGGAGTAAATGTCTGCGGTGTGCCACTGCTCTCTTTTCATCGGGTGCTGCTGTGTCACCCTGCCCAGAACCATGGCCTCTGCCCACTGCATCGCTTGGAACCCCATGCCCTCGTCCTTGACCCTTACCCCTGGGGTTCACCATTTTATGAAAATATTCTGGTTACACTAGTTTTTGGAGGTTGTCATATAGAATCTGTGGGTAAGTAAGTGCAGCTATATAGTGTATGCCACCCTCTTACACAGGGCAATGAGTAGTGAGCTTGGATATGGTTGCACTAAGGAATGAAGAAATAAGAAAATATACTGGTCACACTAGTTTTTGGAGGTTGTTGTACAAAATCTGTGGGTAACTGCAGCTATATAGTGTATGCCACCCTCTTACACAGGGCAATAAGCAGTGAGCTTGGATATTGCTGCACAAAGAAATGAAGAAATAGGAAAATATACTGGTCACACTAGTTTTTGGAGGTTGTATACAATCTGTGGGTAACTGCAGCTATATAGTGTATGCCGCCCTCTTACACAGGGTAATTAGCAGTAAGTTTGGATATGGCTGCACTAACAAATGAAAAAATAAGAAAATATACTGGTCACACACGTTTTTAGAGGTTGTCGTATACAATCTGTGGGTAACTGCAGCTATATAGTGTATGCCACCCTCTTACAAAGGACAATAAGCAGTGAGCTTGGATGTGGCTGCACTAAGAAATGAAAAAATAAGAAAATATACTGGTCACATTAGTTTTTAGAGGTTGTCGTATACAATCTGTGGGTAACTGCAGCTATATAGTGTATGCCACCCTCTTACACAGGGCAATTAGCAGTGAGATTGGATGTGGCTGCACTAAGAAATGAAGAAGTAAGAAATTATACTGGTCAAACTAGTTTTTGGAGGTTGTTGTATAAAATCTGTGGGTAACTGCAGCTATAAAGTGTATGCCACCATCTTACACAGGGCAATTTGCAGTGAGCTTGGATATTGCTGAAGAAATAAGAAAATATACTGGTCACACTAGTTTTAGAGGTTGTCATATAGTCTGTGTGTAAGTGGGGGTATATGGTGTATGCCAGACAGGACAATGAGCAGTGAGGCTCTATGCAGCTGTACTACAAATCACAGCAATACATTGTAGCAGCAGCAGCACCAGCCACAAAAAAACATTATAGTACTGAGGACTTCTTTGGGGTCTGTATGCAACACCAGCTGTCCCCTTTCTGCCAGCAGCTGATCACCACAATGTGCTGGTAAAATCGTGTTAGCTGCACTGCAAGTCCTAGCCAGCAGTCTGCAGTAATAAAAAATAAAAATAAAAGATTTTAAGCCCTTACAAGGGCTGTTGGGTTCTTTCTATAGTATCCCTGCCTACTGAAACGCTAATTCCCTCCCTAACGCTCTCCCTGACAAGCAGCAGCTCTGTCACTATTCTCTTCCAGCATGCATGTGAGCCGAGCGCCACGGGCAAAAAATTTTATAGGCCAGGGTCATATGACTGGCCAATCAATCGCTGCTATCGACATGTATGGGTCCCACGTGATCGCAGGATGTACCAAAGAATCTCCTGCATGTTGATTGGTTGATTAATTGCGCCCAAACTTACAGGAAACAGATGATTCCATTTTCTCGAGTATAGCGAGATGCTCACCCGAGTAACGAGTACCATTAAGTACCCTAATACTCAAACAAGTACCAAGCTAGGACAGGAAGCCATTTTGTGACAATGACAACATCAAGAGGGAGGGGGTCGAAGCCCTGTTAGGCCATCTTCCTTTGTCAGATGACACAGGTTGCTAGGCTATGATTGGCTGAACAAGATCTAAGCCATCTAACAGTTTTACAGAGTCAGTTAGACATCACAGGAGACAAAGTGCCTCATGGGAAAGCCCAAACTAGGAAGTAAAGAAAAAAATGAAGCCACCAACTGGAGCTCCAGGGACCTGCAAACAGCGGGAAATTCAAATGGAGATAGACTCCAGAGGGATGGTAAAGACCCCAGTAAATTGTTACTACTCAGTAGGAGTTAAAAAAAGTTTACAGTGCCCAGTGAGTGAACAATATGAACTGCATCTTCACTGGTCCCACTGGTCCTACACAAAGGGATTATCGACCATATTTATTCCTTCTTGTAAAAAAAGGCAATGATCAGCATCATGCATGATGTCAGCTAATCATTGTCTTTCATTGTCTTTTAACATGTTGAAAGACAAATGACCTTGATAGCAACAATCTGCTGCTGTCACTCCCCTTAGTAGGAGAGGCAGCAGCAGACTGCTGCTATCTCCTAGGGGCTCCCTGGACGATCTCAAGAACGAGGAATGAGGAGCAAGCGAACACAGACCTGAAAAGGTTGGCGCACGCTTCCTCCCGCTGATCGCCCCATGTAATAGGGGCTTTAGTTTCTCCCAGAGAGAAAGAGAAAAGAAAGGGGGAGGTGCTGATATCACCAAGGATCCTGCAGCTAATTGGACGGGTGCAGGGGATGATGGTTAATCTCTTTATCCTGCCCAGTGACCCTCCAGACAGCATATGCGACTGTGATTTTGTTTTTGCAAATTTCCTTATTGAATGAGCAGGAATTCGCTTTGCAGAACAAATCGAATCGACAGCCCAATTTGAAGCAATTCTTGCTTCGCTGAATTTGCTTCTCTTTTTGCTTCTCTACTCGCTAAACAAATTTTCGACTGCTTAGCTCATCTCTAGTTGTCTTTATTACAAGGAACAGCCTGATTCAACAGATAATCTCTCCATGTATTAGGACCCTTAAGGGCTGCATGAATGATCCAACAATTATTTGTATGGTCCCGGCTGCACAATGATTGTGCCATGTAAAAGGCTCCTCATATCAACCATGATATCAACAGCCTGATTCAACAGATAATCTCTCCATGTAATAGGACCCTTAAGGGAGGAGCCAGGAAATGAGATATCTCATACATACAGCATGCAGGAGCTCCTCCGGACCATCTGGGAGGAGATATATAAAAGGCTGACCCAAGGTCAACTAACGGTGGGAAGTGTTGTAGCCCACAAAGTGAGGAACCTTTTCTCTGCAGTGCAGCAGGGAAGGCTGCGTCATACACCTTGTATGGCACATGTGATAAACCTCATAGTGCACAGGATGCGACTCTGTAAGCAGGCATCAACAACATCATCCCACTCGTCCGAGTTCTTAACAACATAATCAGCGAGGATTCCCAGGCCACCACTCCAAGGCTGAACATCCTCCTCCTCCATGAATAGTCTGTTCTCAATCATACTGGCCTGGGTGCAATCAGGTACTGCCTCATCCTCCTCCTCCTTCTCCAATAGTCTCTTTTCAACCATACTGGTCTGGGTGCAATCAAGTGCTACTGCCTCCTCCTCCTCCCCCATCAATTGTCTGTTCTCCACCACACTGGGTCCAATACAGTACTATTACTGCTGCTGGTTCCACTGTCAAATGTCTGTTTTCCACCCTACTGGGTCCAAGGAACTTTGTGTCCTATGTCCCATGTAATCACTTACACCTTGGCAAATTTTTTAAAACTATTTTTGCACTTTGATTTTTTCCACTTTTTTTATTGTAATAGCAACTGCAACTAAACGAAACTATACCCTATAAGACTCCCACTCTTGTAGCTGCAATTATTCAGCCGTTATTGCAAGGTTCGTTTTAGGTTCGGTTCGATCCGGCAACTTTTGTGAAGTTCGGATTCAAAAGTTCGCTCATCCCTATTGGGAATATTTGCTCCTATAAATCATAGATGGTTGGCCATATATCTTCTGTATAAACAGTAGGTGGGTCACTAACAATAACGTAGGTAAAGGGCTGCATGAATGATCCAACAATTATTTGTATGGTCCCGGCTGCACAATGATTGTGCCATGTAAAAGGCTCCTCATATCAACCATGATCTGTGAGGGCTCTAGCTATATCAAACTATGTAGGTACTCATTTAGAAAGTTTATGTATAAACAGTGATGTACAGTAAATTGCCAAACATAGACTAAATGCATTATTTTTTTTATAGGTATCATTATTTGTAGACAAAATTATACCCTGGTGTTTTTCACCTCCAGGAATAATTAGAAAAAGAATAACAGGATTATTTGCATCTTCTTGTTTCTATATAAACTGTAAAAAATGATATTACTGATGATACAGGTATGTGCTAAGCAGAAATATTGCTCTTATATACTAACACCCAACAAGATGACTGTATAGCGTCTAATGTCTGGCATTGTTACCACACCAGAACTTCTTCTTCTTCTCTTGCTGCTTGACCTTCCACTGGTACAAAAATTGGTTGGATATAAAACATTCTACATCTTTTGCTTTGTACTATATTAACCATTACTCAAGAGAAGAATAAACCATTGCTCAAGAAAAATAAATATCTAAATCAATGACATTTATTTATTTATTGTCCATGTTTTATTCATGTTTTATTATGCTGTATGGAGTTTGCCATCAACTGGGCAGACCTTGTCACCAATGGAGCTCACAATATATCCTAAACACACACCAAGGTCAATATGAGAATGTTTTTATAGTTTGAGAGGAAACCAGAAGAAAAAAAGAAAAACCCCAAAACAGGAGGAAAACATGCAGATGTCATATTTGTCATCTTTGACTGGATTCACACCACGGTGCTGCCCAACAAGAAATGGTGGTGGGCTTGGAAGCCTTCACATTATGCAATTAATAGAAAAGTAGTTAACAAAATATGACTTTAATAGCACAGTTCCATATGAAGTTATCAATAATCCTTTAGTTTTTGAGGTGGTTCTAGTAGTCTTAGGTCTAGTATGGATTGATATTACCCTTCTAACATGATACAGTATCTTACAATAATGGAGAGGACAACAACTTGCATCTCTGTGTTCTATGGAAACCATTGGTTCCCAATATTGATTTTTGAATGATTTTGGGGTTGTTTAGTTTTACTTTCTCAAAACACATATGTACAGTACTCTACATAATAACATTTTGAGCTCAAATACATGGTCTATGAACTCTCAGATAAAGAACAGCAACAATGATTGTCTCTTCCTTTGGAGAACTCAACATGTCCATGCATTGCACAGACGGTCCATTCCAATCAATATTAGCTTAATTTCCTCTGTGATGGGACGGCAGGAAAATCCAACCCTTGCAGTAAGAGCCTTCTACAGACTACAGCTTTGCCTCTATGAAATATAGCATGCCTTCATTTTAATATTGTTATGGATCATGGATAGAAGGAACCATACAGCAATAACAGAATTCATTCTTGTGGGATTTTCCGATTTTCCCGAGCTCCAGTATCTGCTATTTGTGCTCTTCCTCTGCATCTTTACATCTTCCATATCGGCCCACATGTTTTTGATTTTTTTATACAGATTCAGTCCCAACCTTCAAACTCCTATGTACTTCTTCTTAGGTAATTTCTCATTTCTGGAAATATGTTATATTTTAACTATAGGTCCTAAAACGTTAACAAATCTTCTCTCTGAGCACAGAACTATATCTTTTTATGGCTGTGCCTTACAAATGTACTTGTTCCTCCTATTTGCTGGGTCGGAGTGCTATATGTTGGCATCAATGGCCTATGATCGCTATATTGCCATATGCCACCCTTTACTATATAACATTCTTATGCATAAAGTCATGTGCATGCAGCTAATATGTGGTTCATGGCTTATAGGAACAATGGTAGCCATAATACAGACTGGGCTCATGTTTTCTTTGCCATTCTGTGGGTCTCATGAAATAAATCATTTTTACTGTGATATTCCACCTATTATGGCACTAGCATGCACCAACACCCAAGTTCATGAAGTTATTACCTTTGTTATTACACTGTCTGTTATTGTAGGGTCCTTTGTATTAACAGTTGCTTCCTATTCAGTAATAATATGGACAATTGTCAAGAGACATTCAGCTTCTGGAAGGAGGAAAGCTTTCTCTACCTGCACCTCTCACCTCATAGTGGTGACGTTATTCTATGGATCTGGTAGCGTAATGTATCTGAGACCCAAGAAAAATTTTGGCACAGCTGAGGACAAATTTATATCGCTCATGTATGGTATTATTGTTCCACTGTTAAATCCCTTTATATACAGTTTCCGAAATAATGATGTGGTATTTGCTATCAGAAGGATTTTTCATAATATTAAATTAACTCAGTAGTGCTAAATACAGTTGGTTTTCATTTAGCTTCTTCTAATAGGCTGGGTTCACACTACGTATATTTCAGTCAGTATTGTGGTCTTCATATTGCAACCAAAACCAGGAGTGGATTGAAAACACAGAAAGGCTTGGTTCATACAATGTTGAAACTGAGTGGATGGCCGCCATATAACAGTAAATAACGGCCATTATTTCAATACAACAGCCGTTGTTTTAAAATACCAGCAAATATTTGCCATTAAATGACGGCCATCCACTCAATTTCAACATTGTGTGAACAGAGCCTTTCTGTGTATTCAATACACTCCTGGTTTTGGTTGCAATATGGGGACCACAATACTGACTGAAATATACGTAGTGTGAACCCAGCCTTAAAGTGGTACTCCAGCAAAAAAAAAAAAAAAAACACTTTATATCATCTGGTGCCAGAAAGTGCCAGAAATTTGTAATTTACTTCTACTTCAAGGACAAAATGCATAGATCTATCCGTAAATAATCTTCCAGTCCCCAGGTAGTGTTGATCCTATTCCCTCTCATTGTTCCTCCTCATCCCTCTCAGCCTTTCAACCAGTGACAGAGGAAAAAGTCTCCAGACTCCTCTCGTCCTTTTGCCCCACCACCTGCCCTAGTGACCCTATCCCCTCACACCTTGTCCAGTCTCTTTCTCCTGCTCTCACTACTTACCTAACTAAAATCTTCAACCTCTTCCTTTCCTCTGGCATCTTTGCCTTGACTTTCAAACATTCAGTTATCACTCCATTACTGAAAAAAACCCTCTCTAGACCCCTCCTGTACAGCCAATTATTGACCTGTCTCTAATCTCTCTTATATCTCTAAGTTTTTAGAATGTCTGGTCTATTCCTGCCGAACCCGCTACCTCTCTGAAAACTTTCTTCTTGATCCCCTTAAGTCTGGTTTCCGTCCTCTCTATTCTACCAAAACTACCCTTACTGAAGTCTTTAATGATCTCCTCACCACCAAATCTAAAGGTGACCACTCTCTACTAATTCTCCAGGATCTGTCTGCAGCTTTTGACACTGTAGACCACTATCTCCTCCTCTCGATTCTCCACTCTATCGGCCCCAAGGACTCTGCTCTTTCCTGGTTTTCCTGCTATCTCCCTGACCGCTCCTTTAGAATATCATTTACTGGCTCTACCTCATCTTCCCTCCCCCTTACAGTTGGGGTGCCTCAAGGATCAATCCTGGGACCCATTTTTCATCACTTTCCACTCTACCTGTAGTGACCCAGTAGGGGCCCTAAGCTAAGTGGTACCAGGGTAAGGTAACTCTCTTGGGCTCACACAGGTGTGATAAGGCGTCAACTGTATTTTCCCACTAGGTGTCACTACTGTTTTTTTTGTAACCTGTCTTTCGGCACAGCGGAGGTCTTTTAGGAGTTAACTACTGTATGTCACGTGTTGCCTTTTGTCCACTTACAGGTACAGGTGCTTTTCCTCCTTCCCTTAACCTATATATCTCTCTCTCTTCTGTGCACACATGTAGCCCACCAATTACAGGCAGGATTAGACAAACCCCCCGTGGGTAGAACTTAGTTTCTGGTAGGTGGAGTTCAGTCTAGCTCCTATTGGAGAAGGAACTAGACAGACAAGTCTCTAGAGAAGCTAAGCCAGGGCCTGGCTTTGGCCAGGTCCTCTAACAGGGACACAGCTAGCAAACTACATGTTTTCTTTTGATGAGCACAAGAACCAAGATGCAGTGCTACGCTACTACAGAGAAGAATAACAGGGTTCATCTTGCCCATGCTGAAAACCTCTCTAAACTGTTCAGGGCAGTTACCACAATAGTAATAGGAGCTGACCCCAGTGGAACAAAGCTACCGTAAGAAAGGTTCACTGTGCAGCGTAGGATGACTGGGAAACCTAGGGAGTCTGATTAACCCAGAAAACAAGGCCTGGGGCTTGTATTACCCACCTAGGATGGGTAGCTTGCAACTAGGAGAAATAAGGCAGTCAGGACTAGAAAAGTCATCTGTGAGTATAAGTGTTCTTTATTCTCAGGGCCGTTTCTATAACCGGGCGGGCCGGGCCACCGTACGGGGCGCCGAACGCTAGGGGCACGGCAGGGCAGGGCCCGACAAGCCACCCGGACTCACGGCATTAACACCCCTGCCAACCCCCTTCCCTAAGGGCGGTAAAACGGCCCCCCCGGCGGCGCCCCCTCCTTCTGGATCTCCCCCTCACCTCCCACATCTCCCCGCACACCTCCCACATCTCCCCCCTCACCTCTAGGTGCCGCTTCTGCGGTCCTGGAGGGGGCGGCAGATTCTCAGGCAGTGTTCCCTTTAAGCTGCGCAGTGTGCGGCCACACAACTGAAAGGGAAGCCCTGCACACTGCCGCCGGCTGCCCGCTCAGCCGCTCAAAACTGTGAAAAGTAAGTGCCAATGCGTACAATGTACGCATTGCCACTCACTACAGTACAGGAGGAGCGAAATCCCTGCTCCTGTACGTACATTTCGTAGCTTATTACGTAATGTGTGTACAGAAGCAGGGACTCCCTGATCCTGTACAGAAGAACGGCGCACGTCCTCTCCTGCGGGCCGTGCGTGATGACGTCATTTCATCATGCACCGCCTGTAGGAGAAGACCTGTAAGCCGCAGACTACAGGAGGATGAGGCCGATCAGCGCTGGAACGGAGGACAGGTGAGTGTTTTGTTTTTTTTTAAACGTAGACTTTGCACATTATTCGGACTTTGGGCATTACTGTGGAGACTGAGGGGTTAATGCAAGGGGTCCGAGGGGGGTAATTTAATATACATACAAGGGGGAGGTGGAGTTATACTGGGGGTAACCAAAGGGGAGTATGTATGGTGATATAAGGGGAGTACAGGAGGACATTACTACTATATGGGAGCAATGCTGACGGACATTACTACTATATGGGGGCAATGCTGGGAGGCATTACTACTATATGGGGGCAATGCTGGGGGGCATTGCTACTATATGGGGGCAATGCAGGGGACATTAGTACTATATGGGGGCAATGCTGGGGGGCATTACTACTATATGGGGGCAATGCAGGGGACATTACTAGTATATGGAGACAATGCAGGGGGACATTACTACTATATGGAGACAATGCAGGGGGACATTACTACTATATGGAGACAATGCAGGGGGACATTACTACTATATGGAGACAATGCAGGGGGACATTACTACTATATGGAGACAATGCAGGGGGACATTACTACTATATGGAGACAATGCAGGGGGACATTACTACTATATGGAGACAATGCAGGGGGATATTACTACTATATGGAGACAATGCAGGGGGACATTACTACTATATGGAGACAATGCTGGGGGACATTATTAGTATATGGAGACAATGCTGGGGGACATTACTACTAGATGGAGACAATGCCTGGGGGACATTACTACTAAATGGGGACAATGCTGGGGGACATTACTACTATATGGGACAATGCTTGGGGGCATTACTACTATATGGAGACAATGCAGGGGGACATTACTACTATATGGAGACAATGCTGGGGGACATTACTACTATCTGGAGACAATGCAGGGGGACATAAGTACTATATGGAGACAATGCAGGGGGACATTACTAGTATATAGGGGCAATGCAGGGGACATTATTACTATATAGGAAGTTCAGGGGGACATAAGGGGGAGTGCAGGGGGGCATTACTACTATATAGGGTGAGTGCAGGGTGACATTATTACTATATGGTGGCACAGCATACAAAGGGTAACTCGCATACCTACTGACTTTACTGCACCAAACAGCACAATTATTACATTTTGAGACCCTATAAGTGGGAAAATGGAAGAAAGTTGCTGAAGAAGTGCAAAGATTGAGTTGTTTGTCTCGCAGGTTCTGAAGAGACGAATTCTAACTGCAAGAAATCATCATGGAGGTCCAGGCCAGAAGGAGAGAAAAACGAAAGTGACGCCTCAGATCAAGGAAGACTTCACCTGTGAGTCACTGAATGATGTTTTTCTATTCAGGAGAACATTATTTGTCAGGGGTGCGGAACTGCTCTATTCCATAATACACACACTGCTTCTTCCTATTAACCCGAATCTTGATAATAGCCCTCCTTTCTTCCCTAGGACTGAAGGGGGGGGGGGGGGCGCTTTTATCAAGAGTCGCCCTGTTGCCAAAAAGACCTAGAAACTGCCCTGTTTATTCTCTTCTATTACACTTCTTTACAGTTCTGGCAGAGTACACTACTACATTGGGCAGGGCCCCTCTGGCAACTCCTCTCCTCTACTTTTTCTACTACAAAGAACCTTCTTATCTCAAGCACCTTCTTATCACAGTCACCTGATCTCTACCTCAACTTTAAGCACTTGAGTTATCTCAAGACTGCACTCTGTCTTTTGTTAAGGCCCTATTCCACGGAACGATTATCGTTTGTATTAGGCCGATATCGGCCGCTACGGACGATAATCGTCCGGTGGAATAGAGTGCAACAATCAGCTGACATCGTTCATGTCGGCTGATCGTTGCAGTCGCTTGTTTTTCAACATGTTGAAAAACAAGCGACTGATATAGCAGCGATCTGCTGCCGTCGCTCCGTTGAATAGGAGCATCGGCAGCAGACGCTGCTATATCCTATGGGCTGCCCGGACGATCAGCGATCCCCCGGGCAGCCCCCCCGCAGCTCCCCGCCGCCCCTCCCACACTCACCCGCTCGCTGCAGCCACGTTGAATAGCGGCGGCATCGAGCGGGGAACGAGGAGCAAACGAGCGCTGAGAGCGCTCGTTTGCTCCTCTAAACGACCTGTGGAATAGGGGCATTACTCTGTATTGCAATAAAGTTACTTTCAGTAAACGGTTGTATTTTTCGGAAACACTAGACTCTGGCTTGTCTCTTCTGACCCTGCATCACTACACTTGGGTTAACTTCTTTGTGAGTGCTGGTGAGATGCCAAGACTGTCCAGGGTGGGTCCTATACCACCCCAGGCTACTGTGACAATTGCAAAAATGACCCTAAACCCACTCAGCTACCACAACACCGTAATAACTGACCCAAAGGGAGTTGACCCCAAACAAACGCTTCCCACGCCTCATCATAGCAAGCATTGCATACCCATAGAATAAATCATCAGCAAGTTTGGTTTTTAGTACCATCTCTATGCTGATGATACCTGCACATTACTGTACATATGAGGTGGACTAAATTAGAGCATATATGGTAAATAAGTGTTTTAAATGTATTTTCGGATGCACATTTGCTGATTTATACCAGTGATTTATACTAGTGAATTCAAGGTGCTTTGTGATAAGAAAGGAAAGAAACAGCAAGAGGATCCAAGCAAAAAGGGAGTACATAGTAGGAACGCAAATAATTACACAGGGGTCAACTGCCCAAACATTATAAGTGGTCAGTGATAGGAGGGAGGCACTGTTTAACCCTTAGAGGACCGGGCCAATTTAAATTTTTGCGTTTTCGTTTTTTCCTCCTTGTGTTTAAAAGGCCATAGCACTTGCATTTTTCACCTAGAAACCCACATGAGCCCTTATTTGTTGCGTCACTAATTGTACTGTGCAATTGCAGGCTGAATTTTTTCATAAAGTACACTGCGAAACCAGAAAAAATATTCAATGTGTGGTGAAATTGAAAAAAAAAAACAAAAAAAAAAAAATTCCTTTATTTGGAGGGTATTTTTTTTACGCCGTTTCCCCTGGGGTAAACAAACTTGTTATGCATGTTCCTCAAGTCATTACATTTACAACGATATGTAACATGTATAACTTTTATATTATGTGATATCTTGTAAAAAATTCAAACCATTGTTAACAAATATATGTTCCTTAAAATCATTCCATTCCCTGGCTTATAACGCTTTTATCCTTGTGTCTATGGGGCTGTGTCAGGTGTCATTTTTTGCTACATGATGTGTTTTTTCTATAGGTACCTTGCTTGCACATATGCGACCTTTTGATCGCTTTTTATTACAATTCTTCTGGATTTGATGCGACCAAAAATGCGCAATTGTGGACCTTGGGATTTTTTGCACTTGCGCCATTTACCGTGCGAGATCAGGAATGTGATTAATTAATAGTTCGGGCGATTACGCAAGCAGCGATACCAAACATGTTTATTTATTTATTTTTATTTATAACATGGGAAAAGGGGGGTGATTCGCACTTTTATTAGGGGAGTTTTTTTTTTCTATTATTAATTACACTTTTTTTTTCTTTTACACTTATACTAGAAGCCCCTCTGGGGGACTTCTAGTATAAGCACACTGATCTCTTATTGAGATCTATGCTGTATAGTAATACAGCATAGATCAATGAGATAGGCACTCGATTGCTTCCGGCTGCAGCAGCCGAAGCAACCGAGTGCCGAGCCGGGATCAGCGCCATTATGGTGCATCCGATTACCTAATTAGCGGCCATGGCAATCGGACCTTGCCAGCTAATAGCCGAGGCCCCGGGCTACATGCGGCACCTGGGACCACGATGGTTCAGAGCGCGGTTGCCGCGCGGCCCAGCTCTGAACACCGGTAGGCGCCAGGGTCGCCTAGGGGTTAAAGAGGTATTCCAGTAAAAAAATTCCCCTATCCACAGAACAGGGGAAAAGTTGGAGTTTGTGTGTGGTCCGACTTCTATACTCCCTGCTGATCTCATTATCTGGACCCCGGCTTCACTGTTATGAATATAGCTGCTGGTCTATTTATTCATATGGAACGGCTCTCTTCATTCCTATGGAGCAATGTAAAGAGCTGAGTACATCACTCTTTCAGCATAGTTGGCTCTTTCGATCGCTCCATAGGAATTAGAGATGAGGGAATTTACAGTACAATGGAAGCGAATCGCTTAAGTAGCTCAGCAATCTGCTTATCAGCCGGCTGCCTTTGAAGTCTGTGCAGCTCTGTGCCTGGAAAAGTTGAATCCAGTCCTGGGAAACTTCTCTCAGGACTGGATTTATCTTTTCTACGCACTTGGAGCAGAGCGGCACGGACTTCAAAGGCAGCAGGCTGATAAGCAGATTGCCGAGCTAACAAATCGTGCTGATCCTGCCACTTTATTTATAACAGAGCCGGCGGGGACCGAAACTGAGATCAGTAGGGGGTACAGAGGTGGATAGGGAAAAAGTTTTTCTTCCCCTGGACAACCTCTTTAACCGTTAGGACTTAGCTTGAACCATCGGGGGCTTTCAGACTGGTTCAGCTTACAATCAGAGCTTTCTTCCCTGAATAACACTATCTAAACCCCACCTCCTGTGTTTTGCTCTCTGCTGCTAAGGACGGCATTCACCTAACCACAGGCAGGAGACAGCAGTTTGCAGGAAAGTAAGACACCTAATGACCAAATTTTTTTTTTTTTTTTTTTTTCTTTTCAGTGTACAGAATCATGTTTGTTTGGTTAAAGGGGTAGTGCAGCGGTAAAAAATTATTCACAGAATAACACACATTACAAAGTTATACAACTTTGTAATGTATGTTATGTCTGTGAACGGCCCCCTTCCCCTTGTCCCACCACCCCCACTCGTGTACCCGGAAGTGTAGTGCATTATACATACCTGATCCGTGTCGACACGCGTCCGCCATCTTGTGCCAAACGTCATCTTCGGCCGGCCCGAACACCTCTGTCATCAGCCGCTGAGCCGCGATTGGCCGAGCACAGTTATGCTCAGCCAATCGCGTCTGAGCAGCTGATGACGCGGCAGAAGGCAGCTGGCACTCGGGAAGATCGGAGGTGTTCGGGCCGGCCGGCCGAAGATGACATTTGGCACAAGATGGCGGACGGGCGCGACACGGATCAGGTAATGTATAATGCACTACACTTCCGGGTACACGGGTGGGGGTGGTGGGACACGGGGAAGGGGCCATTCACAGACATAACATACATTACAAAGTTGTATAACTTTGTAATGTGTGTTATTCTGTGAATAATTTTTTACCGCCGCACTACCCCTTTAATGAACTACTTATTTGTGATTTACAAATACCTTAGAAATCACTTAGATAGCAAATGGATGGAATTTATTTGAAATGACAGTGACCATTGAATGGACATCAGTAAGTATGATCTTCTACAGCAGATGGAATAAACAGATCTATTCTTAAGTATCTTTAAAACTCAAGAGAGGACGTAATTACAATAAGAATCTGATGTGCAGTAATAGTCATTTGCGTCTGTAATCTCTGCTGAGAATAATTAACATGAATAAATAGACTGTTTGCTGCCTGCTTGTCTCTATATATACAGTTTCTTTTTTTAATTTAAATAGATATTATTACATATTTCAATGCTGGAAAGATTTTACCTTATCCGAATGAAAGAAATGTTATGATCTTTATTTCCCTTCCTTTATCCAATTTGAGTGAAGTTGCAAAGTATTTGGGACAAATACCAATTGACAGGTAAAATATCTATTCTCCTTAGGCTATGTTCCCACAATGTTTTTTCTTGTCAGTTTATAATTTTTAAAATGTCGTCTGTCCCTTTGAATAAAAAAATTACATCCGTTGTTTTGAGGATTGGCTGCCCGTCAGTGCAATAATAGCTGCTGGTACATTATTCTAGTTCAGGTGGACTAATTTGCCTTTGAGTGTGTCTTTAATTGAAAAGTCTACTGAATTTAATAGTAAAAACATAGAAAGAACGGTGAAAAAAGAAAAACTGTGTGCGAACAACTAAAAAATAACACCCGCTGTTTGCAAAAGACGTCCAAAAATAATTGACCAATAAATGATCATTATTTTGCCGTCTGCCCAGACAACGTCCGTCATTTTATACACTGTGTGCATTGAACGTCCATCATCCTATTGACTTCAATGCATTGCAGTCAGTTAAATCGCGGCAATAACGGATGCCTTTTCTCTCTTTTTGACATTGTGTGAACACAGTCTATTTGAGACAAATACCAGTTGACCGGCAAAATGTCTATTCTCTTTAGCCTATGTTTCCACAGTGTCTTTTTTACGTGAAAAACATTCGTCTTTTGATAAAGAGGGCCATTTTTAATGATCATGGTCATACGGGAACTATTATAATGTGAACAATGGGTGCAGCTAAATGGGTTGCAGAGGTTGCAGTTACACCCTGATCATGGAGCATGAGGAGGTTTAATATTTGTGTTAGTCTGTATGAGGAGACACAGTTGGAGACCCGCTTAGAAATGTACATACAAATCAATAAAGGGTTATTAGAACTCTACCCAGCCAAAAACGCTGGTCGTCTACCACCTAGATTATTATGTTACATGCAAACAATCTTTATACATTTATTGCACCCCTGGCGTATGCCTGTTGTATGTTCACGATTGGTGGGAGGGGGCGTGGCAAAGTGTGAGGAGGTGTGGCCTCCTCACGCTCCTGATTTATCATGGTTTATGCCAGCTTGCAGGCGTAAATCATGATAAAATCTACACCTGCTGGAAGTAAGATACATCTGTCTAATTTACAGAGAACACTTACATTGTTAAGAAAAAAAAAAAACATCCAGTCACTAATTTTTCCATTTATTAATTTGTCTAAAGCCTGAAAAGAAAGATGTATCAATAACATCCATCATATTGCTCGGTATAAACTGTTTAACAATTGTTACAAATGGAGGCCACATTGGATTTACCTTGTCTAAAGATTCTTTGCTTTCAACCGTTAGGACATCAACATGGAAGAGTTTTTGGTGGAGTATTTGCATTCCTGTTAATCTTTCTAGTTCAAGCCAGAGCCTTCCGAACCCCAGAAGCAGAAAGTATTTTCTATAACTCTTTAGAGTTACAGGTGGTTCCATTCTATTCTGTTCTCACCCAGACTCCTATGTGAAATATTCTCTGTAACCATGATAGTTAAGACTTTTAGAAGATCAGAGTCTGTGGTGACCCATACAGGAAGTGATGTTATTTGATTGACAGATGCATACATCATTGGGTTATGGAGAACAGCAATGCATAGGAAAATGGCTACAATCGTGTTACATTTTGAGTTGTTACATAAGCCATAGATTATTACTGATCCTTGCTATGAGTAGAGGGAATTCTACAACGATAATAGGTTTTATTCTTGTAGGATTTTCCGATGTTCCAGAATTGCAATATTTTTTATTTGCCGTATTTCTTTGCATCTTTATCATGTCTCTGTCTGCACATATGTTTCTCATTGTCCTCTATAGATTCAGTACAAACCTTCATACTCCAATGTATTTTTTTCTTGCCAACTTCTCATTGTTGGAAATATGTTATATCTCAAATATTTCACCCAAAATGCTGGTAAACCTCCTATCAGGGGATAAAACCATCACATTCTATGGTTGTGCCTTATAAATGTGCAGTTTCCTACTTCTTGGGAGTACAGAATGTTATATGCTGGCGGCCATGTCATATGACAGATATAAGGCTATATGTCACCCATTATTATATAACATCATTGTGAATAGAGACGCTTGTATTAGGCTTATTGTGGGATCATGGTCTATTGGATTGATGTTTGCTATAATACAGACCTCTTTTATATTCTCCTTACCCTTTTGTGGGCCCAATAAAATCAACCATTTCTACTGTGATAATTCACCTATAATAGCCTTGGCATGTACTGACACACAGTTCAATGAAATTGTCACTTTCGTACTGGTCCTATGTGTGGTTGTCGGCGCTTTCCTTTTGATATTGGTTTCATATACAAAGATTATTTGGACAATTGTAAAGCACCATTCCACAGCCGGGTTCAGGAAAGCTTTCTCCACCTGCACCTCTCATCTCATAGTTGTCTCCTTATTCTATGGATCTGCTAGTGCAATGTATCTGAGGCCCAAGTCAAGTTATGGGACAGATGTGGACAAGTTTTTATCACTCATGTATACTATCATTGCGCCGTTGTTAAATCCCTTTATATACAGCTTAAGGAATAATGATGTAAAAATTGCTGTTACCAAAATTCTGCATTTATTAGGAATAAAACACTAAAATAATTTACTCCATTGTTCTCTATGCTGGAAATACACAATCATGATGTAAATGTGTTTGCCACCATAGCATTGGCAAGAAAAAAAGAAGAAGAAGAAAGAGCTACGTAATTTTCGTTCTGAAGCCTTCACATTGGTTAATGCAGCTCTGTAGTTTTAAGTATAAGGCTATGTGCACACTACTGAATTCAATACAATGCCGCCTGCTGTGTGCTGACGTCGTTATTTTAACGCTTGTTCTTTAGAACGGGTGTTAAAATAATGAACATGCCTATTTCCAAAAGCTTTTTCACAATGTAAAGTACGGCCGGCGGCCATACTTTACATTGTAGTCAATGGTTAATTGAATTGCGGAATTTGGTGAACACTGGCATCTGGCAGAAAAACACCGTCTTTTGCATACTAACGGATGGTGTTATACTAATTTGTCAACACTATAGCCAAATACTGTATAAGAGAAAAAGAAATTGCAAAATTTAAAAAGGTAAAATTGAAGGAATTGGAGAACTTAAAGGGATAGGTAACTGATTAACAAATTTTACCATAAGGGAGTCAATTTTATACAAAGTGTGAACAGCGTAATACAGATGGTATCTTGAAAACATTTATAAAATAAGCAATGTACTGTATAAGTAGAGTATGTTTTGTCCCATTCTATCCAATGCATGTACATAGTAAAGTATACAGGTCTAATGTCAATGAAAAAAAGCTAATATCACTTAAAAATATATAATAATAATAATAATAATAATAATAATAATAATAATAATAAATAAGAAGAAGAAGAAGAAGAAGAAGAAGAAGAAGAAGAAGAAGAAGAAGAAGAAGAAGAAGAAGAAGGAAAAGGAGAAGAAGAAGAAGATGACAATGTGACAATGTGACTGTAGCTACCATGAAGGCAGGGAAGACGACTGCTATGGGGCCCTTGCAACAAGGGGACCCCAGAAAGCCCTGCTCTGCCTTTATATTAGGTATGCCACTGACAGCCAACCACCCCATCCCCCATCCCACAGAGGAAGAAGGACCCGCCTCTGTACTCTTCAGCCCGCTCACTGTAGTGCAGGGTGAGCGGGCTGCACATCAGAAGGAGAGGAACATAGGAGCAGGACCTGCCAGGTCCTGTATGCACAGAAGGAGAGGAGTGAAGGACCTTATCACATGACCCAAAGGTCCTCAATACCTCTGTGTAAGGATGGGCATGACGTCATCAAAGGTCCTTTACACCTCCTTCTGGACACTCCATTCTAGTGTCTACCCTGGGAGCTGTAAGTGCTGTGTATGTGTGTCAGTGTGTGTACATATGTGTCTGTCTATATAGTATAGTATATGTATATGTCAGAGAGTATGTATGTATCTGTGGGTATATGTAAGTGTATGCATGTATCTGTGACTATGCATATATATATTAGGGATGAGCGAACCGAACCCTAACAAACCAGATTCGTTACGAACTTTGCAAAAAGTTTGGTTCGGTACCGGACTGAACATTGAGAAAGTTTGTTACGAATCTAGTAAAAATAACAACGGCGACCCAAAATTGTACTTTTTTCAATCATACTGGGCTGGGTGCAATCAAGTGCTGCTGCCTCCTCCTCCTCCTCCGTCAATTGTCTGTTCTCCACCACACTGGGTCCAATACAGTACTATTACTGCTGCTGGTTTCACTGTCAAATGTCTGTTTTCCACCCTACTGGGTCCAAGGAACTTTGTGTCCTATGTCCCGTGTAACGTACCACTTACACCTTGGTTAATTTTTTTTCACTATTTTTGCACTTTGATTTTTTCCCCTTTCTTCATTGTAATAGCAACTAAATGAAACTATACCCTATCAGACTCCCACTATTGTAGCTGCAATTATTCAGCTGTTATAGCAAAGGTTCGTTTTAGGTTCGGTTCGTACGAATCCGAACTTCATGAAAGTTCACCGGATCGAACCGAACCAAACTTTTCAAAAGTTCGTTCATTCCTACTGGGCGCTAATAAAAGAACCCACCACTAAAAGAAAATGGGGTGGATTCTTGTGGAATATGAAAATTTATTATTTTTCTATTTTTGTCCCAATAGAACCTTAGTTTTTAAATTTGCAAGCAGGATCAGAAAGTAGTTATAGCTGTGCAGTACCACATGGACTGAAGTTACATCCTTCCTGCTACTTAGTAATTTTCCTAAAAAGACAGTGTCCCTGTTGTATAGTAATCTACCTGTTGAACAAGTTGACGTCTGTTGTTGTGTTGCAGAATTATCATTAGTAAACTTATTCTACCATTACTCGGCTGTCAGAGTGAGTTTGTCGCCATCCCCTGCATCCGTACACCAAATATGATGTAGTCCCCTGGATATCCATACCTGAAAAACAAAGGGAAAAAAGTTGGTAAATGAAGGGAGGGGGGAAGGGTTTACTGTTGGGAAGTAGTGCTTACTGTCTGGCACTCAGGGGGTTAACCTCATTGATGCTGGGCCCAGTGCAGTGAGTTCATCCCAGCGGGTGTTCCCTCCTGGAATAAGATGGTTTGTTTAGACACCAAGAAAGTGTTCCATAACCATGCATAACTTCTTAGGGAAATGTTGTAACATTGAACTGTTTGAATTTAGAGGTGTTTGAGAAAAGAGGTATGTTAACCTGTCCTGTGTCATACTGCCTGCTGAACAGAAGTATCATGCCTGTCATGTTTAGATGCATGGATACAGTTCAACTGTGTCGTACCATCAGGCCCAGGCTGAAGCACTGGAGGTTAGCGGACCCACCCCCAGTGGGAGGAAACCCCCGCCCCTCTATGACCCGGCTCCATTAGAATCAATGGAGCCATCTCATAGAGGGTCAGGGGTTTCCTCCCACTGGGGGTGGGTCGGCCACCTCCAGTGCTTCAGCCCGGGCCTGATGGTACATTCCCTTTAAAAAGCTTAGATGCACTTAATAGAATCACACAAGAACAGCTTAGATAATCCGGCTGAGCAGGCAGAAGGCACAGTCCATAATTTCTTGAGTTTAGATACCCTAGCGCACTAAATCTATGTTCACACATAGTATTTTAGCCAGTACTTTTACAGCCAAAGCCAGGAGTGGCTAAAAACACAGAAAACAGACAAATCTTTGTATTAAAGTATCAAAATCCTGACTGAAATCCTGACCAAAATACGATGTGTGAACATGTGTGATGAGCGAACATGTTCGTAAATGTTCGTATGTTCGTACGAACATGAAGCTAATTGTACGCATTCGCCGATCACAAACAATTTGATACACGTTGGGAATCGGGGGCGTGGCCTTTGGGTACAGCTGCCAGCCTCAAGATGGCCAATCCAATGAGCTGTTTTCATGTTAGTTTCCTTACAATATAATGACAGAATTTACAGCCCTAACGCTTCTAGGGGTGATTTTTTTATGTTTGGATATATTTACTTCCTCTCTACTGTAAAATAGCAGAGAATAGGTGTAGAGTAAATAGGTGGAATTCCACGAGGGAGCCCCTGCTGTGGAATCCCGTCTGCCTCAGTGTGTCAGTGAGATGTCCCGCAGGTCTCCGCTCTCTGCCACTGACAATTGACACGTCAATTCTTTGAGCAGAGAGCGGAAGGGTGCAAGACATCCCATTGACACACTGAGGCAGGTGGGATTCTGACTCTTTTAATATACCCATAAGATGGATATAAGGTTTTTTACCTTTATTTTTGGATTCACAATTCCTAATTTATACCAGTGAATTTAAGGTGCTACGTAAACAGAATGGAAACAGCATCAGGGTCACAACAAGAAAGGGATATTTATGCAGTATGAAGTATTTATGCAGTCCAGCTCTAGGCTATGTTCACACAGCGTATATTTTCGTAAGACCACGGCAGTTATACAACGGCTGTGATTTATACAGAGATATACTGTACGTGCAATTGCTGCCTATGGGATCCTGGCCGGAGCGTATACACATAGTATACGCTCCGGCCTGGATCCCTAGCGGCGCCGTAAGCAACTGACATGTCAGTTTTCTGCAGCCGCTATTCATTCAACAGCGGCTACAGAAAACCCTGTCAGTGCACACTATGGAGAGAGCGGCTCCGGCTGTACGCTCCATAGTGTTCAGTGGGGAGTTCTAATTCGGGCGCGCATGAAAGCACCTGCATCAGAGCTCTGCGGTCATAAAAATCTTCCGGCTGGTACTGCAGTACTGTCCGGGATGATCTTTTCAAAGACCGTCCGGGTCACGGAACGGCCAGTCTCTTTCTGTGTGTGAACATAGCCCTAAGCAGTGGGCTGCTGCTTGTGATGATGACATAATAAGGTCAAAGGAAGGCAAGATTACAATCGGAAAACAGCAAAGGATCAACTGCTCAGACATTAATAAGTGGTTAGGGATGGGAGGGAAACTGTGTTTTACCTTTAAGCCTGGACCCTATAGATCAGTGCTTATCAAACTGTGAGGAGGGCCTCACCAGTGAGGCGCCCCCTAGTTGTGGGTGAGGCCCAGCTGGGGAGACAGTTTTCACAAAAGTAACTATGATCTACACAGTCCTTTTGCTGTTTGCAAAAATCTCCATTTTAGCAACATTATTAATTTATTTTGTACTGGCTTTATTAGTATAGTATACACAGCTTGGGAGATGGGTGAAAGCTAGCCCTAGCATTACGGTTCAGGGAAGAAAAAGAGTGCTGCACCTCACACCTATGGCTGATACTAGTACCTCTCGGCTGCATAAAAAACATCAGAATTCTGTATGTGAATTGATCAAGCCACACTGCCCCATGTACCTCGTGCAGGTATCTGATACACATGGGTCCCTACACTAAGTCCACACTGTGCTGGTCAGCGACCACCACCCCCGCAGGCGTGCACAATCAGGGAAGGGAGGCCATGGAACGGCCCTGCAACCCCCATGCCACAGGACCAGACCCAAAAATGCCACACCAAAACCCAGCCAGCACCACTGGCGGAGGAAGCTGCCCCCAAACAGCACAAGTCTGGATAAGGTATTGCACTCACCATAGCTATCAAAGATAGAATGGGACAGACAGGAGGGATTAAAACCATGAGCACTCAGGTGTCTCCTGCTAATTGCGGTCATGTGGGTCTCACCAGGAGGAGTGCAAAACACGGAGAAAAGAGAGAAACAAAATACGGTTCAGGGAAGAAAAAGAGTGCTGCACCTCACACCTATGGCTGATACTAGTACCTCTCGGCTGCATAAAAAACATCAGAATTCTGTATGTGAATTGATCAAGCCACACTGCCCCATGTACCTCGTGCAGGTATCTGATACACATGGGTCCCTACACTAAGTCCACACTGTGCCGGTCAGCGATCACCACCCCCGCAGGCGTGCACAGTCAGGGAAGGGAGGCCATGGAACGGCCCTGCAACCCCCATGCCACAGGACCAGACCCAAAAATGCCACACCAAAACCCAGCCAGCACCACCGGCGGAGGAAGCTGCCCCCAAACAGCACAAGTCTGGATAAGGTATTGCACTCACCATAGCTATCAAAGATAGAATGGGACAGACAGGAAGGATTAAAACCATGAGCACTCAGGTGTCCGCCGGTGGTGCTGGCTGGGTTTTGGTGTGGCATTTTTGGGTCTGGTCCTGTGGCATGGGGGTTGCAGGGCCGTTCCATGGCCTCCCTTCCCTGACTGTGCACGCCTGCGGGGGTGGTGGTCGCTGACCGGCACAGTGTGGACTTAGTGTAGGGACCCATGTGTATCAGATACCTGCACGAGGTACATGGGGCAGTGTGGCTTGATCAATTCACATACAGAATTCTGATGTTTTTTATGCAGCCGAGAGGTACTAGTATCAGCCATAGGTGTGAGGTGCAGCACTCTTTTTCTTCCCTGAACCGTATTTTGTTTCTCTCTTTTCTCCGTGTTTTGCACTCCTCCTGGTGAGACCCACATGACCGCAATTAGCAGGAGACACCTGAGTGCTCATGGTTTTAATCCCTCCTGTCTGTCCCATTCTATCTTTGATAGCTATGGTGAGTGCAATACCTTATCCAGACTTGTGCTGTTTGGGGGCAGCTTCCTCCGCAGGTGGTGCTGGCTGGGTTTTGGTGTGGCATTTTTAGGACTGGTCCTGTGGCATGGGGGTTACAGGGCCGTTCCATGGCCTCCCTTCCCTGACTGTGCACGCCTGCACGGGTGGTGGTCACTGACCGGCACAGTGTAGATTTAGTGTAGGGACCCATGTGTATCAGATACCTGCACGAGGTACATGGGGCAGTGTGGCTTGATCAATTTACATACAGAATTCTGATGTTTTTTATGCAGCCGAGAGGTACTAGTATCAGCCATAGGTGTGAGGTGCAGCACTCTTTTTCTTACTCTTTTTCTTCCCTGAACCGTAGCCCTAGCATTAGTTTTAGCTTTTAAATGGACATTAAATCACAAATAGTGAGGCCCAGGCACCCTTTTGGTCAGTCTGGTGAGGCCGGCCCAGGCATTGCCTTGGTCTGTTGGGTGAGGCTCCAGTAGAAAAAGTTTGAGAAGCACTGCTCTAGAGGTGGCAGACTGGCTCAGTTTACATTTACACAATCAAGGTATTCATCGATGCATAATACTATATAGGCCTGAATCCATCTCCTGTGTTCTGTCTTTTACTCTCTGCTGCTAGAGACAGAATTCTCCCAACAACACGCCGAACATCAATTTGCAGGAAAGTGAAACATCTAGTAACCAAGATGTTTCCCCCCCCCCTTGGGTAAAGACTCATGTCTGTTTAATGAAGCAATGAAGTTATCAGTAATTTATACGTATATTAGCTGAGCAATGAGGGAATTTGTTAAAACTGAACATTTAAAGCGACTCTATACCCACAATCTGACCCCCAAACCTCTTGTACCTTCTGATAGCTGCTTTTAATTCAAGATCTGTCCTGGGGTCCGTTCTGCAGGTGATGCAGTTATTGTCCTAAAAAAACAACTTTTAAACTTGTAGCCCTGTGCCAAACTGCCTTGGCCTAGAGTATCTGTGCCCTAACTTTGCACCACCCCTCCATCCCTCCTCCCAGCCCTCCTCATCATTAGGAATGCCACTGGCAGGATTTTTCCTATTCCTCTGCAGGGCCGTATTTGCCACTAGGCACCCGTGGTCCGGTGCCGGGGGCGGCACCTGCAGGGATCAAAATATATATTTTTTAATAAAAAAACAAACATTTTTAACCCCCGCCGCCCTAGGTACCGGACCGCGGGTGCCTAGTCCGCGGCCGGGGGGGGGGGGCGACGACGACGCTGCCGCCACCGCTGTGCAGCCCCGGGGCACTCGGGGTGAGCTCCTTCCGGCACACGCTGCTTCTATCTCAGGCCGGCAGCTCACCCCTGCAGCCCTGCCGTGCCCGAACTTCTTCCTGCTCGGCGCGATGACGTCACGAGCGCTGCAGCAGGAAGAAGTTCGGGCACCGCGGGGCTGCAGGGGTGAGCTGCCGGCCTGAGATAGAAGCAGCGTGTGCCGGAAGGAGCTCACCCCGGCCACCCCCGAAGCTGCTTTGGGGGGGACCTGCCTAGTGTGCCTCTGCCCCCAGCTGTTCCCTCTTCCCCACACAGCTTCTCCCCCTGCCTGTGCCCCCCATCTGCTCCCCCTGCCCCCATCTGCTCCCCCATCTGCTCCCCCTGCCCCCATCTGCTCCCCCTGCCTGTGCTCCCCTTGCCTGTGCCCCCCATCTGCTCCCCCTGCCTGTGCCCCCATCTGCTCCCCCCTGCCCCCATCTGCTCCCCTTACAGTCTGTTTCTGGCTTTGGCTTCAAATCTTTGGCAGATAATCTGTCAGATAATCTTTCTGTGTAAATGGACCTTAAGTTTTATCCTGTACAATATATGTAATAAAAAGTTAGCTCCTAACAATCACTAAAAGATGACTTTCATTATAATTAGAATTATTTATAATAAATTAATAATCATTTGTGCCAGTAATCTCTTCTGGGAATAATTAAATGAATAAAGAAAATTTTTGGTGCCTGCTTGTCTCTATATATACTGTTTCCTTTTTTATTTAAATAGATCTTATTACATATTTTAAAGCTGGAAAGAGTTTCTTATTGGGCAGATATAAGAAATGTTGTCTTTATTTTCTTTCCTTAATCCATTCTGATGAGTAGATTTGCAAAGTATTTTAAACACAAATCAGTTGACAGGTAATGGTAAATGTCTATTTTTAAAATAATAATACAATATTATTAATAATAATAATAATAATAATAATAATAATAATAATAATAATATTGTGAGTCATGGGTTAAACTAAGTGGGATGCAGACCCTGTAGTTGTTCCCTGATCATGAAGCATGAGGGGGTCCAATATTTGTATTGCTTGGTATGAGGTACTATAAAGGACATGTCATAGTTGGAGACCTTGTTAGAAATGTCGATAACTATCATTAGATCAATAAAGGAACATAGATAGTTTCATAACAAATTGAAACTATCTAACCAGCCAAACATTCTGTACAATAATTGTGCATTTAAAGCAAATTTACCATGATTTACATGAATGGATTGGCACAGGCATGTGAATGCCGCTGTCTTGGGTCCTTTTTTTGAACTGCCGCCCCAGTCTATTCCTGGCCCCTAGTGTGACGATCTCCCCTCCCACAGAGGCGGAGACAACCAACCTCCTCTTCCAATCCTATAATCTCTGCAAACATATTCAGGCCTCCCTTCCCCTCTGCAGCAAGTTCTATTTAGGATATTATAAACCTCTTATCTATATCCATCCTCCCACTTCTACTTCATATGGGGCACAGCGTCACCGATTTGGAGGGAATCAATCTGGTCCAAAGGTTTCCTTATTATCTTATAACCATTGTATGTTATTTTAAGGTCACTTATCTACCACTCAGGAATCTTAGGAATCCATGAAAACTATAATAATATTATTGGCCATAAAGAATCTTCCCAAACTTTTTTTTTTTTTTTAATGTTCATTTCACTAGTTTAAGCCTGTGTCTTCTGATCCCCAGGAAAGGGAAACATTTTCCAAGACACCTTCTATAGCTTTATTGGTGAATTACTGTCTGGGTCTCTGACGGATATGCCTGTTACAAGATCAGAGTCCGTGTTGACCCATACAGGAAGTGATGTTATTTGATTGACAGATGGATACAGGAAAACATTTGCATCAGAGGGCTGCACCGCAAAATGTTACTTTTCTGGTTTGAGCAGTTACATAAGCCGTAAGTTATGAGTAGAGGGAACCATACAACGAAAAACGGTTTTACTCTTGTAGGATTTTCTGATGTTCCAGAATTGCAGTATTTTCTATTTTCTGTATTTCTTTCTGTCTTTTTTATGTCTCTGTCTGCACATATGTTTCTCATTGTCCTCTATAGATTCAGTAAAAACCTTCATACCCCAATGTACTTTTTTCTTGCAAACTTCTCATTTTTGGAAATTTGTTATATATCAACAGTTACACCCAAAATGCTGGTAAACCTCCTATCAGGTGATAAATCCATCACATTCTATGGCTGTGCTGTACAAACATATTGTTTTTTACTACTAGCTAGTACAGAATGTTATATACTGGCAGCCATGGCGTATGACAGATATAACGCTATATGTCACCCATTATTATATAACATCACTGTGAATAGAGAAGCTTGTATTAAGCTTATTGTGGGCTCATGGTCTATTGGATTGATGATTGCTATAATACAGACTTTTCTTACGTTCTCCTTACCTTTTTGCGGACCTAATAAAATAAACCATTTCTATTGCGACATTCCCCCTATAATGGCCTTGGCTTGTACTGACACAAAGTTTAATGAAATTATCACTTTCGTACTGGTCCTATGTGTGGTTGTCGGTGCTTTCCTCTTGATAATGGTTTCATATATACAGATTACTTGGACAATTGTAAAGCATCATTCTATAAGAGGGATTAGGAAAGCTTTCTCCACCTGCACCTCTCATCTCATAGTCGTAATTATTTTCTATGGATCTGCTAGTGTGATGTACCTGAGGCCCAAGTCAAGCTATGGTACAGATGGGGACAAGTTTATATCGCTCATGTATACTATCATTGCGCCATTGTTAAATCCCTTTATATACAGTTTAAGGAATAATGATGTGAAAGTTGCTGTTAAAAAATTGATGCCTAAAATCAAAATCCGTACAATTATTTTTTATAAGAATTAAAAACACATTATAATAATAAAATACATATTTTAAGATAAGTAATGCAATATATATTGTGGGAGGATTTGCTCAGTAGAGTGCAGGATTGCAGTGTGAACAGCAGTCAACAGGCTCAAACGAATGAAGTCCAAGTACAGGCTTTGCCTGCGTTTATTATCCAATGCAAGAAAACAAATAAACAGCCTTGGCTTTAGGCATAACACAAAACAAACTCTGCTTGTCCAGCATTAACTAAACAGAAGACGGCCCTGTCTATACGCTACGACTAGCTGCAGTCGCACGAACATAACCTATTATACACAGTCCTGTGTTTTACCTTGGTCGGGTATATGGCTTCTACTGAGGCTGCAGCCTTCCAGCTCACTCAGCTGCACCCAGCCTCTCTCTGTCCATGGCTCTGCAAAACTTTATGGAGCTGCTGATGATCCAGCCCGAGCACCTGTGGCGTCTGATGCCAAACAATATCTGGAGTGGAGGAAGTGGAATGGACAGCCCCACTACCAAGCCTGCCACCCATCCCTAAAAACCAGGCCCAAACACACTTTATCAATACATCCCCAGCAGCTACCTTTGTTGGAGATCACAACACATCCCTGTTTCTTCCATATCTCAGGGTGCGTGCACACTATGGAATAGCCGCGTATAACCCGCGGCGTATTCCGTCGCTCGTCCCCGCACGCGGCGGCGTGCTTTTCCGCCGGTGCCATAGACCCCGTTCTGTGCACAAGCGGATTACGCGTTTCGGCGAAAGAATTGACGTGCACAGAACAGTGTCTATGGCACCGGCAGAAAAGTGCGCCGCCGCGTGCGGGGACGAGCGACGGAGTACGCCGCGGATTATACGTGGCAATTCCGTAGTGTGCACGCAGCCTTAGATGGTGAGACATGAACTTCCCTCAGTCCTAGTAGGTGTAATAGCTGAACCCAGGTGAAACATAGCGACCATCCAGGATTAACCCCTTCAGTGTCTCACAATATGTAGAGGTTTGGGGGGGGGGGGGGGTTGTCCTTTTTTATCCAATGTATAAATACAATGTATATTTATGCATTTCTAATGTGTGTAAAGAGATGTTTATATTAGCAACATAATAATAGTAGTAATAATAATAAAAAATAATAATAATAATAATAATAACAACAACACATCCTTCAGATGCTAATATTCATTTTTGCGCTCTTCGTATTTAACAGGCAATAGAGCTTGCTTTTTTTACCTACAGACCCACATGAGCCCTTATTTTATGTGAAACCAATTGTACTTTGAAATGGCAGACTTAATTTTTTCATAAAGCAGAAAAAAATTATTTGTGCAGTGAAATTGAAGAGAAAACAAAAAAGCTATTTGTTTTCTTTTTGGGGGGGGGGGGGGGGGGGGGGGGTTAGTGTTAACACCATTCTTCTTATAGTAAAACTGACATGTTATTTAGGTTCCTCAAGTCAGTACGGTTACAACAATATGTAATTTATATAGCTTTTATTTTACCTGACTGTTTTTGACTGCTTTTAAAAAAAATGTAATTAAATAAAAAGTGTTTAAAATTGCTCTATTACTATCCTTATAACGCTTTATCCTTTGGTCTAAAGGGCTGTATGAGGTGTATTGTTTTGCACCATGATGTGTACTTTCTATTGGTACCTTGCTTGCGTACAGTATATGCAACTTTTTACATTTCTTCCTGGATTTCATGTGACATTTAAAAAAAAAAAATAAGCAATTTTGCACTTTGGCAGGATTTTTTGCGTTTATGCCATTTACCGTGCTTTTATCTGGAAAAAATGGAGATACAAAATATGTTTATTTATTTATTTATTTATTCATTTTTATTTATAAAATGGGAAAAGGGGGATGATTCAAACTTTTATTAGGGGAAGGGGATTTTTATTAATAAAAACATTTTTTTTTTTTTACACTTGCATTAAATAGACAACGCATAGAAATCAGTGTAGAATACTTTAAACTAGTCCTAACTTTAAACAAATACACTCTATACATTGCTAATGTGGTAAATGACTATTCTAGCTCCAAATGTCTGGGTTTTGGTGCAATACCTACATAGGTGTATAGAGGCCCATTTCCGGCAACTATCACTCCAGTGTTCTAATGGTACAATGTGTTTGCTCATTGCCTCAGAAGGCTAATTGATGATTAGAAAACCCTTGTGCAATCATGTTCACGCATCTGAAAACAGTCTAGCTCGTTACAGAAGCTACAAAACTGACCTTTCTTTGAGCAGATTGTGGAGCATCACATTTGTGGGATCAATTAAACTCTCAAAATGGCCAGAAAAAGAGAACTTTCATATGAAACTCGACAGTCTATTCTTGTTCTTAGAAATGAAGGCTATTCCATGCGAGAAATTGCTAAGAAATTGAAGATTTCCTAGAACCATTCACAGCAGAAGCAGAGAGCTGGTATTCTATTGGTAATGGAGTGGCCAGCGCAGTCACCAGATCTGAACCCCATTGAGCTGTTGTGGGAGCAGCTGGACCGTATGGTACGCCAGAAGTGCCCATCCAACCAATCCAACTTGTGGGAGCTGCTTCTAGAACGTGGGGTGCAATTTCTCCAGCTTACCTCAACAGATTAATAGCTAGAATGCCAAAGGTGTGCAATGTTGTAATTGCTGCAAAAGGAGGATTCTTTAACGAAAGCAAAGTGTGATGTAAAAACAATGTTATTTCAAATACAAATCATTATTTCTAACCTTGTCAATGTCTTGACTCTATTTTCTATTCATTTCACAATGTATGGTGGTGAATAAGTGTGACTTTACATGGAAAACACTAAATTGTTAGGGTGACCCCAAACTTTTGAACAGTAGTGTACATTATAATGCACTGATCGATTAGATATGTATTGCTCTGGGCTGCTGCAACCCAGATCTGTGAATTACCACGACGTGATCAGCGTCAGTGCGACGCTGAGGACTGGCCAGGTAAGATTAAGGGATCCCCCCTCCGCAATCGCATCGTGGGGGGAACTCTCCCCCACTAGACAACAGGGATGGGCTTTTCTTATTGCTGCATTTAAATGGCTAATTAGCGGGCGCAGTGGTCGGACTCAACCCGCCAATAGCTGCGGCTCTCGGCTGCAGATAGCAGCCGAGATTGCGGCGGTTCAAAGCGGGGTCACCGCCAACCCCTCTCTAAAGCCTCCCACTCGGAGCAGGGCGTAAATTTAAGTTCTGATTTGCAAAGGGAATAATAATAATAATAGAATCCTGTGAGCCTCTAAATAGATATGAGAATGAATTGTTTGAGAGTTCAATTGGTGGTCATGTAACAATTAAACTCTTATAAGGCTCTGTAGATGGAAAGTTGAATAGTGACTCCTAGAAGGTGGGGAGTTAAAAATAAAAAAACCTAAAGCAAAAAAGGCTGTGACTTTAAGAGGTAAAATTAGTGTAGACTAGTGATGAGCGAACATGCTCGTCCAAGCTTAGTACTCGTTTGAGTATTAAGGTACTTGATGGTACTCATTACTAGGATGAACATCTCGGGATACTCGAGAAAATCTGTTTCCTGTAAGTTTGGGCGCTATTTCTCAGCCAATAAACATGCAGGAGACTCTTTGGTACATCCTGCGATCACGTGGGACCCATGCACGTCGATAGCAGCAATTGGTTGGCCAGATCAGATGACCCTGCCATATAAAAATCACAGCCGGTAGTGCTCGCTTCAGACGTATGCTGTGAGAGATTAGGGACAGAGCTGCTGCTGGTCAAGGATAGCATTAGGGAGGGAATCAGCATTCCAGTAGGCAAGGGCTTCAAATTGTTTTTAAATTTTATTACTACAGACTGCTGGCTGGAACTTGCAGTACAGCTACCACACATTGGGGTGATCGGCTGCTGGCAGAAAGGGGACATTAGGTGTTACATACAGACCCCTAAGAAGTGCTCAGTACTCTTATGATTTTGTGGCTGGTGGTGCTGCTGTACTACTTTGTATTGCTGTGATTTGTAGTACACCTGCATAGAACTTCACTGCTCATTGTAAGGGGGTGTCACAGAGTGTATTGGTGCAGCCACCACCAGATTGTATCCCACAGTCCCCCAAAAACTAGTGGGACATCTAGTATATTTCCAGATTTCTGTCTTTCTTACTCATGCCATATCTAAGTTCACTACTGCTTGTACAGTGTAAAGGGGGTGTCACAGAGTGTATAGGTGCAGCCACCAACAGATTGTATCTCCCAGCCCCCCAAAAACTAGTGGGACTACTAGTATATTTTCTAATTTCTTACTCAAGGCATATCTAAGCTCCATACTGTGCAGTGTCCATAAAATGGTGAACCCCAGGGGTAAGGCTCAAGGACGAGGGCGTGGGGTTCCAAGCGATGCAGCTGGCAGAGGCCGTGGTTCAGGGCAGGGTGAAACAGCAGCACCCTTTGAGGAGGTAGCAATGGCACACTGCAGACGTTCACTCCCTAGCTTCTTCGCCCAACTTACGGGGTCTCATGGTAGACCGATATTGAAACCGCAGGAGTATGAACAGATGATCACGTGGATAACGGAAAATGTGTCCAGTAACTTATCCACCACCCAGTCTTCCACGCAGTCCACCTACGCTACCCAAGGGAGTGGAACCCTTGCTCCAACAGCTCAGCCTCCTTCCCCACAGCCTGGCCCCTCCAGGGAAAGAAGGGATTCAGATCCACCATCATGCTCCCAGGAACTCTTTTCTGCACCATTCCCTGAGTCTGCGCACATTTATTACAAATTTATTACAAAATCGTAACTGCACAGTGTTTTGCTCATTCTGGAAAGATGAAGCTCAGTGATACACAACTCTGGAAATCCAAAGGTTGCGGCAATATCTTTCTCCTTAAGAGTGGATTACTGGTTTTGTCTGCCCATTCCCTGCCACAGGGGCCTGCAGATCCTTGCACTGTAAGGAGATACATACTCCTCTGGCTGTGAAGGGGCAGAATATGGCAGAAAATTGCCTTTCAAAACAGGGGAAATAAAATGAAGGAAGCTGACCTTGCCCATCTTTCCAAATGAAATACGAGAAGGATCTTCACATAAAAATGCACAAACATGTGTTTCTTTTATTACCAAATAGTGCTACACTGAACAATGCAAACTTTTTTTCTAATTCTGTGTTTGTCTCTCTCTCACTCTTTTTTGTACAATTTGGAAATCGAGTGGTAAACTTTGTCAGTATTCTGTTCTTAAAGAGGACCTGTCACCCCCGGTGCCGGGGTGACAGGCTCCCGACCCCCCGCTAAAGCACCTTATACTTACCTGATAGCGCACTCCTGAGATGAGTCCAGCTCTCATAGAGAATGACTGAGTCCGACGCTCCGTCATTCTCTATGAGCGTTGGACTCATCTCAGGAGCGCGCGCTGGACTTCGGGCGCTGACATCTCCGTTACTGGACCGTCTCAAGAAGCGGAACCTGGAGCGATCAGGTACATATAAGGTGCTCTAGCGGGGGGTCGGAAGCCTGTCACCGCAGCACCTGAAGAGGCAAGGGATTAAGCGAAATATGTATTTAGCAAAGGTCTAAAGACATTCCAAATGTACTGTTTAACGGACAGATTTATAATAAATCTCTTTAAAACTCTGTAGACATTCCATTATTTGGCGCACAGGAACAGACAGTTATATCCGCTGAGAATAATTAACATTAATAAGCACAATTATTGGTTTCTGCTGGTCTATATAATGTCCCAGTTTTTATTAAATTAATATTATTCTTAATCTGGAGGCAGATACTTTGTTATTGTTAGAAGAAAAGAAAAGGTGGCAATACATTTTGGATTAAATACTAGTTGACTGGTAAAATAGTAAATTTTTTAAATGTGAGTCATTGGCAGAGAGGATGTAGTCTTATTTGAACTTTAGAGCCTGAGCGGGTTGAAAGTTATGTTGCTTCGTAAGACCAGTACTATAGACATGCCATAGTTTTAGACTATAGGTTTTGCACTGGTGCCTAGATTGCTTCAGTGATCTTGGGTCCACTCCCAATAAGTATTTTAGGGAGGAAAAAGTAAAAGGGTTCACCAATTGGTGGAAAGAAAGAACTGAAAATAATTGTAATATATATAGTCTGTATGAATTAAGAAGCACATTTCAGTCAAATCATTCACTTTGTAGAGATAAAAACTGTTATAGCGCACGGGATGCTCAGAATGAAAGTAGTTTTCTTCTTTTCTTTTCATCTTTAGCATTGTTATTGAGAAATTTTCTATTTAGCTATTATGTAAATTACACTTGGGTGCACCTGCAGGCTGTCTCCTCTTTAACCCCTTCAGGACCAAGCTAATTTTCATTTTTGCATTTTCGTTTTTTCCTCCTTGTGCTTAAAAGGCCATAGCAGTTGCATTTTTACACCAACAGACCCAGATGAGCCCTTCTTTTTGCGTCACTAATTGTACTTTGAAATGACAGGCTGAATTTTTGCATAAAATATGCTGCGAAACCAGAAAAAAATTATATGCGCGGTGAAATTGGAAAAAAAAAAATATATATTTTTTTCTTTGGGGGGGGGGGGGGGCTTCGTTTTTATGCTGTGTGTCCTATGGAAAAACTGACATTTTATATATGTTCCTCAGGTCGTTAGATTACAACGATATGTAACATGTATAACTTTTATTGTATCTGATGACCAGTCACGGAGATCGCTCCTCCTTGATAGCGTCACGGGGGAGCGATCTCCCCACTAGACACCAGGGAAGAGCTGCTCTGAAGTCTTCAGATGCAGCTGTCAACTTTGACAGCTGCATCTGAGGACTTAATTAGCGGGTACAGACCGTGCACGCTAATAGCCGCGGGCCCGGCACCCGGGACCGCGACGGTTCAGAGCGGGGTCGCCGCGCGGCCCCGCTCTGAACGCCCCCACCCACTTGAGGACGTACAGTTACGTCCTCATGTGGGAAAGGGTTAATATTCTTCTGATATCACTGCAGAGGGAAGCAACAGAGATATATCACAAGTAATAATCGGTCTGGGTGTTCAGATCTTCATCAATCATTAGAGCCAGGAGAAATGCTTGGCTGAAAGCTTTACTCCATGACTTGCCGCAATGTCAGGTGTCTTCATGTCCCTTGCTGAACTCTTGAGCAGCTACTTCTAAGACCAGCTCATCACGGCAGTGACTGCCCGCTCAGCCAATCACTGACTGAAGTGGGAAAGCACCACAGCCAATGATTAGCTAAGTGGGCTCTAACTCCCAAGATGAGTACATCTCGGAAATAGTTGCTGGAACGTTGGGGGGGGGGAACCCAAAGACGACACCAGAAGAGCATGGTTTGGTAAGAATAGGATAGCTATTCTTTTCTATGAAACCCCAGCATTACATAAATAGTTTTAAATGGCTTGTGTACCCCTTTAAGTATTACTTTATGACTGGTCCTGGTTGTCCTTAAATAGTTATGTTCGCGCTATGACCGCTTCATCAGCCGCTCAGCCGCGATTGGCTGAGCATAACTGTGCTTAGCCAATCGCAGCTGAGCACAGTTATGACGGGGCAGAGGAGGGATGGCGGCAGCGATTCGGCCGTCCGTCCGAATATGACGTTTGGCATAAGATGGCGGACATGCGCGACACGGATCAGGTAATGTATAATGCACCAACACTTCCGGGTACACGTGTGGGGGTGGTGGGACACGGGAAGGGGGCGATTCACAGACATAACATACATTACAAAGTTGTATAACTTTGTAATGTGTGTTATTCTGTGAATAATTTCTTAGCTCCGCACTACCCCTTTAATTTATTCGTTTTGGTCATTCAAGACAAGAGAAAGCTGAATTTAGTCTTTACTTATCTTTTCAGCAGTTTTATTTCTGGCTTTGCAGGCTATTAACTATACAGGCTTAAATTTTCTTTTGTAACGTAACAAATCCTTGAATCTTTACGGTCACGAGACAGGAAGTGATGTCACTTGATTGACAGATGCATACAGGAAAACATAACTTGGATCAGAGAGCAGCGCCACATACAAAAGTTTTTACAATCATGTTATATTTGTTTTGGTTATTTAAGTCACAGATTATCATTGATCATTGATATGAGCGGAAGGAATCATACGACGGTAACAGAATTCATTCTTCTAGGATTTTCTGATGTTCCAGAATTCCATTTTTTTCTATTTGTTGTATTTCTTTCTATCTTTACTATATCTCTGTTTGCACATATGTTTCTCATAGTCCTCTATAGATTCAGTACAAACCTTCATACCCCAATGTACTTTTTTCTTGCCAACTTCTCATTGTTGGAAATATGTTACATATCAACGATTACACCCAAAATGCTGGTAAACCTCCTATTGGGTGATAAAACCATCGCATTCTATGGTTGTGCCGCACAAATGTATTGCTTCCTGCTACTAGCAAGTACAGAATGTTATATACTGGCAGCCATGGCTTATGACCGATATAACGCTATATGCCACCCATTAATATATAACATCATCATGAATAGAGGAGCTTGTGTGAGACTTATTGTGGGCTCATGGTTTATTGGGTTGATGGCTGCCATAGTACAGACTCTTTTTACGTTCTCCTTACCTTTTTGTGGACCCAACATAATCAACCATTTCTACTGTGACATCCCACCTATAATGGCCTTGGCATGTACGGACACAAAGTTTAATGAAATTGCCACTTTTCTTATTGTCCTATGTGTTATCGTAGGCACTTTCCTATTGACAGTGGTTTCATATTCATGGATTATTTGGACAATTGTAAAGCACCATTCTGTAGCAGAGATTAGGAAAGCTTTCTCCACCTGCACCTCTCACCTAATAGTCGTGTCTTTATTCTATGGATCTGGTAGTGTAATGTATCTAAGACCTAAGACAAGTTATGGTACAGATGGGGACAAGTTTATATCGCTCATGTATACTGTCATTGCACCATTGTTAAATCCCTTTATATACAGTTTAAGAAATACTGAAGTGAAATTAGCTGTGAAAAAAATGATTGTCAGCATGGAAACAGCACGGCCATGATATATTATATTTTTTCTCAATTCACAGCATACAAACAATCTAATATTTCTAAATGCATGGAGGAGGAGGAGGAGGAGGAGGAATCAGCACCTGTTCTTTCCTGCAATGCCGCCCTCTGCATTCACACATCGTTCTTTAGAATGGGCATTAAAAATTGTACTTAATGTAATTTATTAATGTGATGTGATGTTCCCACACAGTATTTTTGCTCAGTATTTTGGTCAATATTTTGGGGAAAAAAACAGGAGTGGATTGAAAACACAGAAAACACACATTGTATAATTTAGTAGATGGCCACCATTTCATGGCAAATAACGGACGTTATTTTAAAACAATGGGGAAAATTTATAGGGATTATTTGCCATTAAATGGCGGCCATCCACTAAATTTCAACAGTGTGTGTGAACAAAGCCTTCTTAGCTCTCCAGGGTTTGGTTGCTAAATACTGACCAAAATACTAAACAAAAATACTGGAACAAACTCATGCAATCATTGCGAGAAGAAAGGATTCCATGTAGAATTAGAGTAAAACCTGGCTTTCAATATCAAATTCTTAAAAACAGCATATTCACAAAAAAATAATACAGGTGTGGCTTGAAATTTTGCACTTTCCCCTTTTGTGAGTATATAAAGCACTCGATTGCAACATACAAAGCAAAATGCAAAATGACATAAAAACTTTCTACCAGGGTAAAAAAAAAATAGCAAGATATTGCATACATGAAACATGTCAATTGCAGAAGCAATGCAAATGAACATTAATTTGATGTCCGTGCAAACAACGTCCATTACATCTATTCAATAATGAGATGGCCCAACTTTTGGGGCAATCACATCTCACAGACATTAGGGAACAGATTCCACAAGGTGATGAAAATCCATTATACTCAACTCAACGCATGCCTGTAGCAGTAGCTCTGTCAGATGGTGGACTTTTTTTTTTTTCTTCATTTCAGCAAAGCCCAAACACATTCAATGGGGTTATAGTCTGGTGAGTTTGTTGGCCAAGGTAGTGAAATTTTATTGTCATTTTCCTTCATCCACTCGCTAGTGATCTGAACTCAATAACACAGAGCATTGTCCTTTTGAAAGATGACACTGTGGTCAGGGAAAACCTTCTGAAGAAATGAGTGCCGTTGGTCAGCTAACAGGTCCCTTTACTGGTCACTTCTAAAGGACTGTGGTATGATCATCAAAAGTTCTAGAGGATTCTAGGAAAATGTTTCTCCAGACCACAACACTGAGACGATTCACCTGATACCCTGGCAAATGAGCGGGCTCAGAAGCAGCATGCTCCCGCTGCAACTGCAGAGACTAGACTGGTGCTAGACTCTGCAGTTTAAGGCTATGTTCACACTACGCCAAAAATAGAGAAAAGGTGGACAATTTTTCTATTTTCTATATGGCTATCAGAATATAGCAGCACAAATACAAAAGTTTTTTTTTTTTTAATAGGGCTACCCAACAATTACAATTTACATATCCAGGGTATAGATGATTGGTGGGAGTCTGACCACTGTGATAGTGACCGATCATATAAATTAAACTGCAGCTTCATTAACACAATATGAGAATGCTCCAGATAGCCAGGTGCTATATTCCGATATGGTTGTCAGATTTATAGTGTGTGAACATGTCACTGGTAAAGTGCTCGAGGGGATGTACATCTCACCTAGGTTAATACGTAGCGTGAGATGGTGAGTCCAGGAGGCATCTGTGCTCAGCAGTGTTATGCTGCTGAGCTATTATTTATTATTGCCGGGCCTGGACTTACATGGAATGGCAGGTAGGTTTTTGGTAGTGGGACTTGCCATTCCCTCCCCCCGATCCAGGTCAGGTTTTGGGGTCAGGTGTTTCTGACCCTAATCAGCCTGACAAGGTAAAAGCCCTGCAGAGGATCCAGTGTTTGCTCTCAGCCAGGAGTGAACAGCCTGTGTGTTTGGTGGGAGCTGTGAATACAGACGCTGCTGGAGCATATATATACTCTGCGGTATCCAGGTGAAAGACGCACTGTTTGTCTAGTGTCAGATAGGTGAAGAAACCTGTTAGTAAGCGCCCAGACGGGCAAGACCTTTTTATTTTGTTTTGTTCTAAAAAGCACGGTGCTGCTGTACTTATGTTCTCTGGACCGTTTATGCTGCCAATAAACGCCAAGCTGTTGTTCTAAAAAGCCAAGTCTGTTGTGAACTGTGTCCAAACACACCATCCCCCGGGAAGATCCCTACAATTGGTGCTGCGGAGCGGGCAAAACGGTTGCTAGGGGCAACGGTGTGCATCAACTTGGCTACAGCGGCATATGTCCTGGGTGAAGGCTGCTGCTTCACTCCAAAAACAGTCAAGCAACATGGAGGAGATGATGAAGCAGTTAATGCAAGTGAGTTTGCAACAACAACAGGCTCAGGCAGCCGCTAAACAGGATCAGGCGGCCGCTAACCTTCGCCATGAGCAGGCTAATCGGGCGCAACAACAGGCTCTAACAGACGCTAACCTGCGCCATGAACAGGCTCTGAGAGACGCTAATCTGCGCCATGAACAGGCAATGGCTGCACATCAGCAAGCGATGGCTCAACAACAGAAACTTATTGAGCACCTGATAGCAAAGCAAGAGGCGTCTGCAGGTGCTAATCCCCAGCTGGTGGCAGCAGCCGCGCCAGAGACTTTGTCTGTGAGAAGAGCTGTGCAGCGTGCGCTGCAAAAGATGACTGCTGATGACGATGTTGAGGCCTACTTAACTGTCTTTGAGCGTGTGGGCAGAGGTCATTGCTCCCTATTTAACAGGTGAACCTCAAAAGGCTGACTTCAGTGACTTCAGTGAGCAAGAGGTCAAGGACTACCCTCGGCTAAGAGCAGAGATACTTGCCCGACTAGGAGTTACTGCTGCTGTCCGTGCCCGGAGGGTCCGCAACTGGAGCTACAGTCTGGACAAATCAGCGAGGTCCCAGATGTATGACCTGATTCATCTGGCAAGAAAATGGTTGGAGCCAGACACTTCTACTCCTGCACAGATCCTAGAGAGGGTCGTGATGGACCGCTACCTCCGCGCACTTCCTGCTAATCTGCAACGCTTGGTGGGACAAGGCGACCCTAAGAGTGCCGACGAACTTGTCAACCTTGTGGAGAGGTTCCAGGCGACTGAGGACTACCTCCGTGATGTTCCTGCAGCACCTTCACCTCCCCGGAGTGCGAGACCTGTGCCTTCAGCTAGTAAGAGACTTCCATCTATTGGGGGAGTGTGGAGGGGTGCTGATAGAGGGAAGAGCGCTCAGGAGGCGTCTCAGGGGCAAAAGACTGGTGGTGGTCCCCGGTGGCTAAGTGGCCCTAAAAAGGACTCCCTGCCAAGGAGACCAGGCCCTATCCAGTGCTGGAGATGCCATGAGACGGGACATATGTCTGCCCATTGCCCTCTTACCACTGAGCCCATGGAGTGTGACGCTAGCCGGCGTCAGTCGCTATTTGCGGAACCGTCTTTTGTTGCGGTCACTGGACTAGAGACTGAACCGCAAGTCTGCCACATTACTGTCAATAACTTCCCTGTTAAGGCGTTGCTGGACTCAGGAAGCCTTGTCACCTTGGTGCATGCCAGCCTGGTGACTGGGGACTTTGTGCCAAAAAGACATATGAGCGTGGTATGCATACATGGTGATACAAAGGTTTACCCTATAGTACTGGCTAATGTCGGGACTGAACTAGGCACTGTACAATATGAAGTGGGTGTGGTTAAAAACCTTATGCATAATGTGATATTGGGGCGTGATTTTCCATTGTTCTGGGCTCTATGGGGAAAACAACAATCCCCTGAAAGGAGTGAGGAGACCCCTAAGTCTATTGCATTACCCACGGTAAATGATAAAAATGTACAGGATGAAAATGATGCTTTTCCTTTGCAGGTGCTGGCTGGTGAGGAAGAGGCTCCTCCCACTGAGCAGAATGTTCCAGACTTAGAGGTGTCTAGGGATAATTTTGGTACTGCACAATTACAGGACCCCACTCTCAAAAATGCGAGAGAGCAGGTCACTGTTATGAATGGGGTACCTCAGGAACCAGAAGCTGAGAGAAAGTTTCCACATTTTTCTATGGCTAATGATCTCTACTATAGAGTCACAAAAATTAATGATGAGGTTGTGGAACAGCTTCTGGTACCTAAGCCGTACCGGCGTCAGGTACTCGACATGGCCCATAATCATGTCCTTGGGGGCCACTTGGGGACAGATAAAACGCAGGAGAGAGTCCTCCAGAGGTTTTATTGGCCTGCGATTTATGCTGACATAAAAAAATACTGTGAGTCGTGCCCCACATGTCAGCTTAGCGCTCCAGTGTCGCATTTTCGCAGTCCTTTGGTCCCACTCCCCATCATAGAGGTACCTTTTGACCGAATCGCAATGGACTTGGTGGGTCCCATTGTAAAGTCGACTAGGGGACACCAGTACATTCTAGTTGTGTTAGACTACGCGACCCGCTATCCTGAGGCTGTACTCCTAAGAAACACTGCCTCTAAAACAATTGCACGGGAACTGTTTTATATGTTTTCCAGGGTGGGGATCCCCAAGGAAATCTTGACTGACCAAGGTACCCCATTTGTGTCAAAGGTGATGAAAGAGCTATGCAAACTGTTTAAAATCTCACACCTACGTACCTCTGTATATCACCCACAGACAGACGGGTTAGTGGAGAGGTTTAATAAAACCCTGAAACATATGTTAAAAAAAGTGGTGGAAAAGGATGGTCGTGATTGGGATCACTTACTACCTTACCTGATGTTTTCTATTAGGGAAGTACCCCAAGCGTCCACAGGGTTCTCTCCCTTCGAATTAGTCTATGGTCGTCACCCTAGGGGTTTGTTGGATATAGCGAAAGAGACATGGGAAAGTGAGTCCACCCCATACAAGAGTGTTATAGAGCATGTAGCACAAATGCAGGACCGTATAGCCACTGTAATGCCCCTAGTAAGGGAACACCTCCAGAGGGCGCAACAGGGCCAAAGCAGAATTTACAATCGTTCTGCAAGAATCAGGACATTTAGCCCAGGTGACCGGGTACTCATACTTGTTCCCACGGTAGAAAGCAAATTCTTAGCAAAGTGGCAGGGTCCCTATGAAATTGTAGAGAAGATCAGTGAGGTCAACTACAAGGTGCACCAACCCGGTAGAAGGAAGCCTTTCCAAGTTTATCACATAAACTTGATCAAGCCCTGGAAAGACAGGGAATCCTTGGTGGCGACAAAGCCTGTTGGTCATCTGTCACCACCAATCCTTCCGGTCAGGATTGGTGACACCCTATCAGTGTCCCAGAAGCAGGAAGCTAAGGAGTTCCTGCAGAAAAATAAAGACAAGTTTTCTGACCTACCAGGGCGTACGCATCTCATTAGTCATCATATTGAAACTGAGCCTAGAAGCAGAGTAAACCTTAAGCCCTATAGGATACCAGAAGCACGGAGGGAGGCGGTATCATCCGAGGTAAAACGTATGCTTGACCTAGGAGTCATTGAGGTGTCCCAGAGCGAGTGGTCTAGCCCGATTGTGCTAATCCCAAAGCCCAATGGAACTTGGAGGTTCTGTAATGATTTTAGAAAGTTAAATGAGATCTCCAAGTTCGATGCCTACCCCATGCCCAGGGTAGATGAGTTGATAGAAAGGATGGGTAATGCCAGGTACATAACTACCCTCGATCTCACTAAGGGCTACTGGCAGATCCCACTCACTCCTGAGGCTAGAGAGAAGACTGCATTCTCCACCCCTGATGGGCTCTTCCAATACGTAGTGATGCCATTTGGGTTACATGGAGCCCCTGCCACTTTTCAGAGGTTGATGGACTTGATTCTGCGACCACATCGTGATTACTCCGCTGCCTACCTCGATGATGTGGTCATTTTTAGCCCGGATTGGGAAAGTCACCTCTGTAAGGTCCAGGCGGTGTTAGATGCCATAAGTGATGCAGGGTTAACCATCAATGCAGAGAAGTGTGCACTAGCCTTAGAGGAGGCCAAATACTTGGGCTACATTATTGGAAGGGGGTTAGTGAAACCACAACTAAATAAAATTGAGGCAATACAGAATTGGCCTCAACCCCTCACAAAGAAACAGGTCAGAGCGTTCCTGGGTATTACGGGCTATTACCGAAGGTTTGTACCGAATTTTGCCTCAATTGCAGCCCCGCTAACTGACCTGACAAAGGGTGCGAAGTCCGCAATGGTGACATGGACTCCAGAGGCCGAGAAGGCTTTTCAAAGCCTTAAGTCTGCCTTGTGCCAACAGCCTGTGCTAGTTACCCCTGACTTTAGGCGAGAGTTTCTAGTACAGACAGATGCCTCTAACACAGGGTTAGGTGCCGTCCTCTCACAGGTCGTGAATGGCGAGGAGCACCCGGTGATGTACTTAAGTAGGAAGCTATCCCCGGCCGAGAAAAACTACGCCATTGTTGAGCGAGAATGTCTGGCAGTGAAGTGGGCCCTAGAGTCCCTGAGGTACTACTTACTAGGCAGGAGATTCAAGTTAGTGACAGACCATGCCCCCCTAACATGGATGAAATTAAACAAGGAGAAAAATGCTAGGGTGACTAGATGGTTTCTGTTCCTCCAAAACTTTAATTTCATGGTGGAACACAGGCCAGGGAAATTACAGGCAAATGCTGACGCCTTATCTAGGGTACACTGCCTGTGGGGACAATACGCTCAGCCCTCCGGTCTGAAAAAGAGGGGGGGGATATGTGGACATGTCACTGGTAAAGTGCTCGAGCGGGTGTACATCTCACCTAGGTTAATACGTAGCGTGAGATGGTGAGTCCAGGAGGCATCTGTGCTCAGCAGTGTTATGTGTCATGGCCGCGGCGGCGTCCCGTGCTCCGGGACGCCGCCGCAACCGCCATCCAGCTCAGGCAGCCGCCGGGGTCCTGGTGCAGGGACCCGGCGCTGCTGTCTGTTCGGTCCCGGGGGGCGCCTCACCTCGTCCCGCTCCTCCTTCCGTCTGTGCCGGCCGGCGCGCGCGTCCCCGCCTCCTAGGGCGCGCGCGCGCCGGCTGTCTCAGATTTAAAGGGCCAGTCCGCCCCTAATTGGTAGTTGCACCCAATCACTCCCTATAAATCCCAGCATGCCCTGTCCCCTGTGTTGGAGCCTCTACATGCTTCCCATAGCGTTTGGCCCAGCTCCCTGTTGTTCCTGATACCTGTCCGCTACCTGGTCCCTAGTCCTTGTTCCTGATTCCTGTCCGCTACCCAGTCCTTACTCCTAGTCCCTGGTTCCTGCTTCCCGTCTCTCTGCTGTTCCTGTGTTCAGCCTGTCACCTGCGGTACGCTTACACGCCACTGTCAGTACCTGCTCCTGTCACGCCTCGCCTGCCGTCACCAGCAACCAAGCCAGGGGTAGCGACCTGGGGGTCGCCTGCCGCAGCAAGTCCATCCCGCCTTGCGGCGGGCTCTGGTGAAAACCAGCGGCCCCTTAGACTCCGCTCCCTGGTGAGGTTTGTGCCATCGCTGGTGCCGGTCCAGTGGATCCACTACTCCGGGCGTTACAGTAGGCTCCAACCATGGATCCCGGTGAGGTGGCTGATCTCCGTGACGTCGCCAGAGTGGTCGCTCAACAGGCTCAACAGATCCAGCAGCAGTCGCAGCAAATCCAGCAATTGACTGCCGCCCTACAGCAGCATACTACAGGCCAGCGCCCACCACCACCTGCAACCACTTCGGGACTCCGATTGGCCCTCCCGAATAAATATGGAGGTGATCCCAAGTTGTGCAGGGGATTCCTGACTCAATGCACAATGCATATTGAACTGTTAAGTAGTCAGTTTCCCACCGAGCGCTCTAAAGTGGCCTTTATCATCAGCCTATTGGAGGGTAGAGCTCTGGCCTGGGCCACGCCACTGTGGGACCGTGATGATCCTGTTGCTGCCAATCTCCGGGCCTTCCTGGCCGAGTTTCGCTCCGTCTTTGAGGAACCTGCCCGTGCCACCTCAGCCGAGACTGCTCTTCTCAACCTCTCACAAGGGAGCTCCTCTGTCGGTGACTACGCCATCCAGTTCCGCACCCTGGCAGCTGAATTGGACTGGAATGAGGCCGCCCTAATAGCCACCTTCAAGAAGGGTCTATCCAGCCGAGTGAAAGACGTACTCTCCGCCCGCGATCTTCCTCCTTCTCTAAACGATCTTATCCTACTGGCTACCAGAGTCGACAACCGGTTTTCCGAGAGAGAGGAGGAGGTCCGGCAGGAACGACGACTGAGCCTGCCCCGTCGCCTTCCTCGGCTGGCACCGGTGTTCCAGAGTCCCGTTGCTCCCATACTCCAGTCGCCTCCAGAAGTCCCTATGCAGGTGGAACGAGCTCGCCTGACGACTGATGAGAGAGCCCGCCGCATGGAGCTGAATCTCTGTCTCTATTGCGGTGGTGCAGATCACTACCGGCAGAGATGTCCCCAACGTCCTCAGCGTCCGGGAAACGCTCTCACACATAGGTCCGGTGGGAGAGGCCTCCCTAGGTGTGAATGCCACCTCTCCAAGGTTGACTATACCCGTCTCCATCCAGACACCTACAGGGCAAGTTTTCCAGACTTCTGCCCTCATCGACTCTGGCTCTGCTGGCAGTTTCATCTCTGCTTCTTTGGTCCAAAGATGGCGGCTGATGATCCAGCTAGCCCAACCCCGGTCTATCTCTTCGGTTACGGGGGAGATTCTTACCGAAACTGTGCACTGCCAGACGGCACCCCTAGCCCTCCGGGTGGGCGCCTTACATCAGGAGAGGATCTCCTTCTATGTGTTGAGCCATTCCTCCTCTAACATCCTGCTGGGCCTTCCTTGGCTGCAATTTCATGCCCCTAAGCTGGACTGGAGAACTGGGGAGGTTCTCAGCTGGGGCCAGGACTGTCATAACCGGTGTCTGAGATCTCCTCAACCCAAGTGCTCTACGAGGTCTCCTGCTAATGACAAGCCTCTAGCCGGTCTACCAGAGGACTACCAAGATTTCGGTGATGTTTTCTCGGCCAAGGAGGCGGACTCTCTACCACCCCATCGGGTCTATGATTGCCCTATAGACCTTCTTCCCGGGGCATCTCCTCCACGTGGTCGGGTATACCCTCTCTCTGTGCCCGAGACTGAAGCCATGTCCTCCTACATCCGGGAGCACTTACAAAAGGGCTTTATTCGTAAATCCACGTCTCCCGCTGGCGCAGGATTCTTCTTTGTCCAGAAGAAGGACGGTTCCCTTCGCCCATGCATAGACTACCGGGGCTTGAATAAGGTGACTGTTAAGAACCGCTATCCTCTTCCACTTATTCCTGAACTATTCGACCGTCTTCGTGGAGCTAAGATCTTCTCCAAGCTGGATCTCAGGGGAGCGTATAACTTGATCCGTATTCGTAAAGGAGACGAATGGAAGACCGCTTTCAACACCAGAGATGGGCACTACGAATACCTGGTCATGCCATTCGGCCTATGTAATGCTCCAGCGGTCTTCCAGGAATTCGTGAACGACATCTTCCGAGACCTCCTCTATGTCTGCGTCATTGTCTATTTGGACGACATTTTGGTCTTCTCCCCGGATCAGCAGACTCATGTGGCACAAGTGCGTCAGGTCCTCCGAAGACTACGGGCCAACCATTTATACGCCAAGCTTGAAAAGTGTGTTTTCCATCAGCGCAGTCTTCCATTTCTTGGCTATATCGTCTCCGACCAGGGTCTACAAATGGACCCGGCCAAGCTCTCAGCTGTCCTCCAATGGCCACGCCCTGTGGGACTTAGAGCAATCCAGCGTTTCCTTGGATTCGCCAACTATTATCGGCAATTCATCCCTCACTTTTCTACCCTGGTCGCACCTATCGTGGCTCTCACTAAAAAGAAGGCGGACCCCAGACGTTGGCCTCCAGAGGCCGAACAAGCCTTCAATAGCCTCAAGTCTGCCTTTGCCTCTGCTCCTGCCCTAGTCCGCCCGGATGTCTCCAGGCCGTTTTCTCTCGAGGTCGATGCTTCTTCTGTGGGCGCAGGAGCCGTTCTCTCGCAAAGGGACACAGCAGGCAAGACCAGAACCTGCGGGTTCTTTTCTAGGACTTTCTCCCCTGCCGAGAGGAACTATACTATTGGGGACCGTGAACTCCTGGCCATTAAGTTGGCACTGGAGGAGTGGCGTCATCTACTAGAGGGGGCTAAAAACCCCGTTAACATCTACACGGACCACAAGAACCTCCTCTACCTCCAGTCGGCTCAACGCCTCAATCCCCGGCAGGCCAGGTGGTCTCTCTTCTTCTCTCGGTTCAACTTTACCATCCATTTTCGTCCAGCCGAGAGGAACCTAAAGGCCGATGCATTATCCCGAGCATCCGATGTCATGGGGCAAGAGGAATCTCCTCGTCACATAATACCTCCCGACCGCCTAGTACCAGTTGCTACTTCTGCTCTGCAGAGACTGCCCCCCGGGAAGACTTATGTGCGCCCCGCGCTCCATAGACGCATCTTGAAGTGGGGGCATTCCTCTTTGGTGGCCGGGCATCCAGGAACTCAAAAGACTGGGCAATTGATCTCCCGTCACTACTGGTGGCCCAATCTCCTCCAGGATGTCAAGGATTTTGTGGCTTCCTGTGCAGTCTGTGCCAGGAATAAGTCTCCCCGTCAAAGACCTGCCGGCCTACTTTTGCCCTTGCCAGTCCCGGACCATCCCTGGCACCACATTGGGATGGATTTCATCACCGACCTACCACCATCTGCGGGCAATACTGTTATTTGGGTGGTGACGGACCGCTTCTCTAAAATGGCTCACTTCGTGGCTCTTCCTGGCCTACCCTCTGCTCCTCGTCTGGCTCAGTTGTTCTTCCGACACATCTTCCGCCTGCATGGACTTCCTCTTCACATTGTGTCCGACCGAGGCTCTCAATTTGTCTCTAAGTTTTGGCGTGCCCTCTGCTCGCAGCTCCAAGTAAAGCTGGACTTCTCATCAGCCTACCATCCCCAGTCTAACGGGCAAGTGGAGAGAGTCAATCAGATCCTGGGTAACTACCTACGGCATTTTGTGTCCAGCCGCCAAGACAACTGGTCCGACCTCCTTCCATGGGCGGAATTCTCCTATAACCATCTGGACTCGAGTTCCACAGGCAAGTCTCCTTTCTATGTGGTCTACGGGCATCATCCTCGTCCTCCTCTGCCTCTCTCTCCATTCTCTGGGGTCCCAGCCGTGGAGGAGCTGTTATCTGACCTGCAGTCGATCTGGGAACAAACTCGACAGTCCTTACTCAAAGCCTCAGAACGCATGAAGGACCAGGCTGATAAGAAGAGGAGACCTGCCACAAATTTTCGTCCAGGTGACAAAGTCTGGCTCTCGGCCAAATATGTTCGACTCAAGATTCCCAGCTACAAGTTGGGTCCCCGATTCCTTGGTCCTTTTTCGGTGCTGAAACGCATAAACCCTGTCACCTACAAACTCCGCCTGCCCCCTACTATGCGGATTCCGAACGCCTTCCATGTCTCCCTCTTGAAGCCTGTGGTCCTCAACCGGTTCTCCGATCAGTCTCCGTTCTCTGTTCCACAAGCCGTCTCAGACGACGTCTACGTTGTTAAAGATATTCTGGCCATGAAAACTGTCAGAGGGAGACGTTTCTTCCTGGTGGACTGGAGAGGATTTGGTCCGGAGGAGAGGTCCTGGGAACCCGAGGCTAACATCCTGGATAAAGATCTCATCAAGGGGTTCCTGCAGGCAAGAAAGAGGGGGAGGCCAAAGGGGGGGGGTACTGTCATGGCCGCGGCGGCGTCCCGTGCTCCGGGACGCCGCCGCAACCGCCATCCAGCTCAGGCAGCCGCCGGGGTCCTGGTGCAGGGACCCGGCGCTGCTGTCTGTTCGGTCCCGGGGGGCGCCTCACCTCGTCCCGCTCCTCCTTCCGTCTGTGCCGGCCGGCGCGCGCGTCCCCGCCGCCGAGGGCGCGCGCGCGCCGGCTGTCTCAGATTTAAAGGGCCAGTCCGCCCCTAATTGGTAGTTGCACCCAATCACTCCCTATAAATCCCAGCATGCCCTGTCCCCTGTGTTAGAGCCTCTACATGCTTCCCATAGCGTTTGGCCCAGCTCCCTGTTGTTCCTGATACCTGTCCGCTACCTGGTCCCTAGTCCTTGTTCCTGATTCCTGTCCGCTACCCAGTCCCTACTCCTAGTCCCTGGTTCCTGCTTCCCGTCTCTCTGCTGTTCCTGTGTTCAGCCTGTCACCTGCGGTACGCTTACATGCCACTGTCAGTACCTGCTCCTGTCACGCCTCGCCTGCCGTCACCAGCAACCAAGCCAGGGGTAGCGACCTGGGGGTCGCCTGCCGCAGCAAGTCCATCCCGCCTTGCGGCGGGCTCTGGTGAAAACCAGCGGCCCCTTAGACTCTGCTCCCTGGTGAGGTTTGTGCCATCGCTGGTGCCGGTCCAGTGGATCCACTACTCCGGGCGTTACATTATGCTGCTGAGCTATTATTTATTATTGCCGGGCCTGGACTTACATGGAATGGCAGGTAGGTTTTTGGTAGTGGGACTTGCCATTCCCTCCCCCCGATCCAGGTCAGGTTTTGGGGTCAGGTGTTTCTGACCCTAATCAGCCTGACAAGGTAAAAGCCCTGCAGAGGATCCAGTGTTTGCTCTCAGCCAGGAGTGAACAGCCTGTGTGTTTGGTGGGAGCTGTGAATACAGACGCTGCTGGAGCATATATATACTCTGCGGTATCCAGGTGAAAGACGCACTGTTTGTCTAGTGTCAGATAGGTGAAGAAACCTGTTAGTAAGCGCCCAGACAGGCAAGACCTTTTTATTTTGTTTTGTTCTAAAAAGCACGGTGTTGCTGTACTTATGTTCTCTGGACCGTTTATGCTGCCAATAAACGCCAAGCTGTTGTTCTAAAAAACACACCATCCCCCGGGAAGATCCCTACAAGTGTTTAAATGGAGCAGCAGTGCACATACACAAAGTCAATGACAATTTGCTCATGCAGGAGCCCTCCAGCAGACACAACCCCAACTAATCAGTTGTAGTCTTGGGATAATGCCTTGCTACATCAAGACTACCAAAATAAATAGAGGTATCTGGGAAAAGATTGAAGATCTTAGAGCTACGTTTGGCCAAGCGTATACTACAGAGAACCTATCAGGATTGTATCTTTGCGGAGTGTGATGCTCCCCTCGGCTTGTGCTGTGCGGCCGGGAAGGTGCTGATTTTCGTGTATTCTGTTTCTGTGTTTTGTTTTGCAGTGTCTGAACACTGGTTTATCTGCTCACTTGGTTTGGTGGACACACCCGACTGTACCTGCTGAATTCTGTCTGGACATGTCATGGTTAATCTATGTTTTGGTTCTCCTGTGACTTGCAGGTCTTCCTGCCAGTGGATTTGTTTTGTTGTCAGATGTCTGTGCTTGAAGATCAGGGGGATTGTCCAATTACGTTCTGGACCAGAATCCTGGCCTCCTATATAACTAACCCCAGTCTGTGCACTTATTGCTGGTAATTGACTTTGTCTCTGACTGCTTCTGTCTTCTGTTTTCTGATCTTTGCCTTTGTATCTTTGATCTTCCTTGCTTGCCACCTGCCCTTGACCATATTGCCTGTACTTTGACTACGCCTATTGGATTCTGATTTTGTACTTTTGCCGCCCGACTGTTATAACCTGGATTGTTTACTATTCTTTATTGTGTTTGTTTGTCTGTCTTGTTCTGTGTGCACCTATACTAGTGCAGGGACCACCTTCGTGGTTGTCCATGGCTGCCTAGGGCCGTTTGAGGCAAGTACAGTAGGTAGGGACAGTTGGTGGGTTCAGCGTCAGGGCTCACTGTCTTGTCTTGTCCCTGCCGTCCGGTGTCTGACAGAATTGCCTTTTCATAAAACGGTCCCTGATACATTTTCCAAAGAGACTTCACTTTGCACCAACTGGAAAAATACCAGTGGGTATGGGGTAAAAATGTTCACTATAATTCCTAAGTTAACCTTTTGAAGGGTGTAGTTTACAAAATTAGGTCACTTAACTGGGGTTAGGAGTGCAAATGCAACATGGTTCCCTAAAACCAATCCAGCAAAACCTGAACAAAAAATGGTGCTCCTTCCACCCTGAGACCTGCTGTGTGTGGCAAAGGCAGTTTATTGTCATATATAAGGTACTGCTTTACGAAGTTTAAATTTCACAACAAATTTTGGGGTGCATATCCGCCATGTCCCCTAAGTTCAACATACACATTTGTAGAAAAAGATGTAAAATTTTGTTTTCCTCAACAAATGCGGTCTAAATGCTCATTACACCCTAGATGAATTCTCTCAATGGGTATAGTTTCAAAAATGGGGTCATCTGTCAGGTGTTTCCAACATACTGGTACAGTACCTCAAGGGGCAGTGCATATGTGACATGTTGCCCTAAAACTATTCCAACCAAATCTGCATTAAAAATGGCTCTTCTTTCCTCCTGGGCCATGCTGTGTGCCGAAACTGCAATATTACATATCAGGTACTACCACACTCAGAAGAAGAGGGGGCCTTACTCTATATGGGGGTACAAAGGGGGCCTAAGTACAATATGGAAACACAAATGGGACCTAACTACTATATGGGAGCCTTGGCTTAACCACTATATGAGGACATAGAGGGGGCCTTCTAGGGAGCGTGAAACCTAATATGTTTCACTGGCAGATACTGCAGAGAATAGTCGTGGCCTCCCCCGGATGGTAAAAAAAAAGAAAAATAAGTGTGGTCTTTTGGCACCTCAATTCCTTTGAAGCCTCAACATGGTGCATGAAACACCCCCAAATAAATCCACAGGGTAGTCCTTTATTTCTGAGGCCTGTGTGCAGGAAAAGGCTAAGTTCACACAACGTTGTTTTATACAAAAGAACGGACGCTGATTGAAATAAAATCAGCATTTGTTCTTTCCTGCAGCAGCGGAATTGCATTGAATTTAATGTAATGCCGCCCGCTGTGTTCTCAGTTCGTTATTTTAACATTTGTTCTTTAGAACGGAAACAATAGCTGTTCACACAATGTTGAGTATAATCGACGGCAGTTCATTGAATTGTGGGTGCACCCAAAGGTGCCCGCAAGTTAATAGTAAAAAGATAACCTTCCTGCATCCAGTAGTATAACACTGTTTGTTGCTATGCATGTTATTCTATGTATGAACATAGCCAAATACGATTACAGTTGAAAATTTGCAAAACAAAATTTTCACCCTTACTTTAATTCCTACAAACCCCCTAAAGAGTTAACTAAGTTCTTAAACCCTGTTGTGAATGGATATGGATATCTAAAAGCATTATAAAGTTATTACAACATAAAGCATTAATGAGATCAGATAAAAAAAAATGGGGCATTGACCTGGGGGCCAAAATTGGCAGCACCCTTAAGAGGTTAATATACAGGTATTATATTATGCATGATATTATAATATACTACACAATAGACAATTCTAGAGTGAATCTCTAAAACCCTGGAGGCCTAATTACAATTTGTTGCTCAAAAATAGACATTGGTGTTAGTAATCTCTGGTGAGAATAACTAACATGATAAAACACAATTAACATTGTCTGCTTGTGTCTATATATAAAAGTTCAAGTTCGAGTGGAAAGAACTTATGAAATATTTCAGGGCTGCAGAGACATTACCTTATTTTCTTTAATTTAGCAAGAGCAATAAATTGAGTTGCACGCTGTCTAGGACTAAAGTCAGATAAAAAGGTAAAATATACATTCTGTTCCATATGACCCTTGGGTATAACTGTATAGTGTCTTCCAAAAGTATTCACTTGTTTTCTTGTTTTTTTTTTTCTGTTTTGTTGCATTACAACTTAGAGAGAGAATAATTTTCACAAGTTTCGAATTAACCAATTGATACAATATGCCGGACACTTGGAAGGGGCAAAAAAAATTTTCAGTGACAAGCAAAAATTAAGGCAAAGAACTTAGAATGGTAAACAGTTTGCGGGGCCTCCTTTTACTGCAATTTCAGATAGAAGTCTTTTGAGGTGTGCCTCCCAACTAGACGTTGGGGTTTAACCCAGTCTGACGGGGAAAATCGGTCCAACTACTTCAAGTTGGATGGGTTGTGTTGGTGTACAGAAGTCTCCAAGTCATGCCAGGGTTTCTCTATTGCAGTGTTTTTTACTAGTGGTGCACCCTATAGTTGTTGGCGATGAATAGTTGGGGAGCTAGTTTTCTAAAACTTGATTCTATTTTGCATAAACCTTTCTGTAGTTGAGCAATCTTTAGTTCAATATCATCGAAACTGAAACTAAAAGGTAGACTGAGTAACTTTTTTTTTTTTTTTGCACTGGATTAGGCAAAGAGGAAGAGTCATAATTAATAGATTAATTACTAATTACTAAGAAACACTAATTTCTTAGAGGATTTATAGCTGTATCTAAATTTCTAATAACCTCTAAATTATAAAATAAAATGTATAAATATTTTTTACAAGATTATTTGTGTTGATAAATGTTTCCGTATAGATTTGTGAAAATTGAAAAATCACCATAATTTTCTGGACCAATGTATATTTTCTGTTGCTCATTCTTTATATCCTAGGTTATAATTAATTCCAAAATTTCCTTGGCTGGTAAGCATCACACCGGGTGGGAGAGAAGTAAAAGGAACGTTGTTTAGGAGATAGGTACTTTTTCTTTTTCTTCTTATTATTGTTAAGGCTAGTAATTTTTTTATGTTTTCTTCTCATAAGTTTTTTTTCCACAATATCTACACAACAAGTAATTGTTTTTTGTTATTTTAAAAATGTGTTTGGATATATTTATAAACATTTTCAAAACCGAAAATCTGTTGTTATTATTATTATTATTGTTGTTATTATAATTTTTTTCCCCAATCCTTGATCTTGCTGAGATAATTGGGTCAAGGCTTATGGTCCTCTTACACAGAGCGATAATTCGCCCAATCGATCGTTTAACGATTTCGAAGTAACAATGTGTTTTTTATGACAATGTATCGTTTGAAAAAATCGTTATTGCGATCTGTTTAAGATCGCTTAAGCCCATCTCATACATAGGGGGAATCGGTGAAAGACTGTTTACACAAAGCGATCTTCGAATTTTTAGCGAATGACCAACAATTTGAGAACATTTGAAAGATCAAAATGAACGATTTCTAGTTCGCCGTCTGATCATTCACTGTGTTTACATGAGCTGATTATCGCTCAAATGCGATCGTTATTGCAAGAATTCAAACAATAATCGTTCTGTGTAAATTTACCATGACTTATCAGTCAGATTAAGGCTATGTTACCACAACGTTCCCACAATATTTAAGTAAAGAATGGACGCTGATTGCAATAGAACCAGCATCCGTTCTTTACTGCAGGGGTAGCACTATAATGAAGTCAATGCAATGCCGCCCGCTGTATGTACACACATTTTAACAATCGTTTTTTAGAACGAGTGTTAAAATAATGTTTATGCCTGTTTTTTCCGTCCAACAAACAGCGTCAAGAATTAATAGCTGCCCATTCAATGCAATACATTGAGGTGAATGGCTAATTGATTTGCGGGCACCGTTGGGTGTGCCTGCAAATCAACTAGCCATTTACCTCAATATTTTGTGCGGCTGCACAAAAAGAACGTTCCTGCAGCCGATACAGAGGTATCGGCTGCAGGAACATTCTGAATGCTATGCTATGCAACGGACACTGTTAAACATAGTGTGAACATAGCCAAAGTCTGAGCCAGCTCAAGGGAAAACAATAAAGACTCAACAGTTGGTGTAAAGAGTGAACAGAAAAACATTGTGATATCATTTATGAAAATACTTTGGTCACTCATGGTCACTCTTGAAGACTATATGGAATACTGCTCATAGTGAACTACTGGAAACATTGCAAAAGGAAGCAATGCTAAAATTGTTTGTTCTATTTTTTTAATTATTAATTGTAGCCTTATGGCCAAAAACACTTACAAATCCTCCAGTCTGTGCACATAACCACCTATTTTTGTTTTCCTGCATTCCATCTTATAGTTCAAGCTTGAGTCCTCTAAAGTTTACCCTGGAATTTAAGGAATATTCCATAACCAGACTTAAATCTGTTAGTAGCGTCAAACATGTGAGGTTTACTTATTTGATTGTCGGAAAAATGTCTTAGAAGACCAGACCAAGTAAAAGGGACAAAAACTATTGTCCTTTTATTGACATTGAAAAATGAGAATAATGAGGAGCAGACGGCTGACCTATATTGGAAAATGACCATAATCTTGATACATTTCAGATTGTCTGAGTTACATTAGTAATCGGTTATCGTTAATACTTGATATGAGTAGAGGGAATTATACAACAGTGAAAGAATTTATTCTTGTTGGATTTTCTGATGTTCTAGAACTGCAGTATTTCCTATTTGCTGTATTTCTTTGTATCTTTATTATATCTCTGTCTGCACATATGTTTCTCATTGTCCTCTATAGATTCAGTACAAACCTTCATACCCCCATGTACTTTTTTCTCGCCAACTTCTCATTATTGGAAATATGTTACATATCAACAATTACACCAAAAATGCTGGTAAACCTCCTATCAGGTAATAAAACCATCACATTCTATGGTTGTACCTCACAAATGTATTGTTTTTTACTACTAGCAAGTACAGAATGTTATTTACTGGCAGCCATGTCTTATGATCGCTATAACGCTATATGTCACCCATTAAAATATAACAGCATCGTGACCAGAGGAGCTTGTATTAAGCTTATTGTGGGCTCATGGATCATTGGTTTTGTGGTTGCCACAATACAGACTTTTCTGACGTTTTCCTTACCCTTCTGCGGACCTAATAAAATCAACCATTTCTACTGCGACATTCCGCCTATTATGGCCTTGGCATGTACTGACACAAAGTTTAATGAAATTGCTACTTTTTTAATTGTCATATTTTTAGTCATAGGTGCTTTCATGTTAACAGTTCTTCCATATGTACAGATCATTTGGACGATTGTAAAGCACCATTCCACAACCGGAACTAAGAAAGCTTTCTCCACCTGCGCCTCTCATCTTATAGTTGTGACTATATTCTTTGGATCTGGTAGTGTAATGTACCTGAGGCCCAAGTCAAGTTATGGTACAAATGTGGACAAGTTTATGTCGCTCATGTATACTATCATTGCACCATTGCTAAATCCCTTTATATACAGTTTAAGAAATAATGATGTAAAATTTGCTGTGAAAATTTTTTTTTTCAATTTGAAAAATACTGAGCTGTAATTGTGGATTTTCCTAGTTTACACCATACAAAGCATGTAATTATTCTTACATTCAAAGTTGTGTCTATTTGGTAAGTCACTTCTTTTGGCGGAAAGTGGATCCGCGATGGAAAATTACGGGTGTAAATTCCGCTGTTTGAAAAGCACAGTGCAAAGCCCATTGAAAACAATCGAAAAATGCATTGCTCAATTTAAACGGGATGAATTTTGAGTGGAATTTTGCACTAAATCCGTGCTCAGTGCTCCATGCTCAGTGTGCATGAGCCCTAAGATGGTAAACTTTTTTTAAGACCCAAGTTATGCATTCCATCTTATTGTTCGACCTTTGGTCATGAGGGAGTTAATGAAAACCTGATCCAGATTGCTATGAACCTCAGACTGGACTAAAGGGTCAATGTCCTTAAGTGGCCAAACTACAGTCCTGACTAAAACACACTCTAACATGACAATGGTGTCCATCGACTGTTCCCATCCAACCTGACAGAGCTAAAAAGGATCTGTATTAAATAATGGCAAAAAAATATATATATATATCACAAAATCCATGGAAACATTGGGGCATCACACTGTAGGAGTTGAATCGTTGCCAGAGAAGCTTTAATTAAGAACTGAGTACTACAAAAATTTGTAATTTTTTAAAAAAAGAAAAAAAATCCCATCCCATAATAAAAGTTTAACCCCTAGAAGATCCATGATATACGGGTACAGCATGGGCACCTGGGAACAAACGTCTTATGACTTTACCGTACACTATGCTTTTGCTAGGACTCTTTGAAGCAAACTCAGAAGTTTTCAGCAGCTGGGTCCTTACTGTCAATGGCTAGCAATCATGTTGCTGGCCATCATTAACCCCTTAAACGTGACATATCTGTGTCCCCATGCTATATAAACAATGGATATTCTCCCTGAATGGTCATTGTTTAATGCTACCTATGGCCGGAAATAATGAATATGATCCTTAATTCCAGTCGTGGTAGCATTTAACAATGCCCATTCAAGCGGAACAACTGTTGTTTAGACATCATGAAAACATGGCCTATTAGTATGACTGCGGGGGCCCCCATTGGTTTCCCTGTCTGCTGGAGGTCTAATACTCTCCCCCATGCAGTCTTCTTGTTGATCCTATTAAGTTTGCCTTAGACATGGTATTGCATTGACCAGTGTATGGAATCTAATGACTGTTTCTAAAAGTCTCCTAGGTTCTTAGCATACAGGCCTTTCAAATTCACTTCAAAAATTAATTAGTCCCTTTAAAAAAATCAATGTTGTAAGTTTTAATTAAAATAAAAATTTGCTGCTGAATGTCTAGGCCCTCTAACATCCTAAAAATGTAACATGATGCTTACCAAATGTTATAAATTTGAATTATTAACTCATTTATGTGGTTTGACTATCTTGGCATAATATCCTTGTCATTGTTCTAAGACTTCTAGGTAGAGTGAGACTTGACTTGAAGGGACATCTCTTTGTTTAAGAGATGTGAGAGTTATTTTGCATATCCTATCTCTTCCAAATAGAGAATTTCAAAGTTCTAAAAATGCAATTTTTTCAACATTTTCACTTTTTTAATATAAGTATCTTATTATATATGATTTATTATACTAAACAATTGACAATTCTAGGGTAAATCTCTAAAACTCTGGAGACCTAATTACAATTTGGCACACAGAAATAGACGCTGGTGTCAATAATCTCTACTGAGAATAACTAACATGGATAAACACAATTAACGTTGTCTGTGCGTCTCTACATATATAATGGTCCAGTTTTCTTTGAGTTGATATAATTTATTAAATATCTCAAGGCTTCAGAGACGCCACCTTATTTTCTTTCTTTTAGCAAAAGCAATAAGTTGAGTTGAAAGCTGTTTAAGACAATTGTCAGTTAAAAGGTAAAATATACATTCTGTTCAACATGACCCTTGGGTATGTATACAATATGCTGAAATTGAAAGATACAAAATATTTTAACTTTGACGTAAAACGAAATTAAGGAAAAAGAATGTAGAATGGTCAAAAAGTTTGTAGTGCCCCCTTTTACTGCAAAATTAGATATGTCTTTTGGGGTATGTCTCCGATCTAGACTTTTTTTTTTAGGGTGCATTCACATGTACAGATTTGATGGTGCAGATGTGCGTTGTATGTACAACTTCAAATCTGCACCATCAAATCTGCTGCAGATCTGCTGAAGAACCTGAAATTTTGAACGCACCCTTAGGCCATATTCACACATCGTAAAAGAACGGCCATTCCGTGACCCGGCCGGGTGATGTTTATGGCCGCAGAGTTCTGATGCCGGCACATCCGTGCACAACCACATTAGAACACTCCACTGCACGCTATAGAGCGAGCGGCCAGATCTGCTCACTCCATAGTGTGCACTGACATGGTTTTCTGCGGCCACTATTCACTGAATAGCGACCGCAGAAAACTGACAGTTAAAATCAGTTCAACATCTTCAAGTTAGCCAGATTGTGTTAGTATAAAGAAGTTTTCAAATCATGCGAGAAATTCTCTATAGGGCTATGTTACCACTAAGTTTTTTCCTCTCCAAAAGAAAAAATGACGTCTTCAATTTTAAGTTTAAAATGGTGTCCGTCATTCGCTGTTTGTTCACTCGTAAAAAGTCCATAGAATTTAGTAGTAAAAACAGTAAAAGGACGGTGAAAAAAGAAAAACTTTGTGTGAACAACTAAAAAACGTCTTTAACGTTCGTGCAGACAACATCCATTTTTTTATACATTGTGTGCATTGGACGTCCGTCTTTCCATTGACTTCAATGCACTGCAGTCAGTTAAATCGCAGTAATAACGGACGCCTTTTTAAATAGAAAAAGTCCATGTCTTTTTTTTTTTAACATTGTGTGAACATAGCCTAGCAGTGCTCTTTACCAGTAGTGCACCACCTTGTTGTTGGTAAGGCACAGCTGTGGAGCAAGTTTTCGCAAATGTAATTATATTCCGCACAGTCCTTTCCCTGGTAGCAGCCATGTTTGGTTTAACTGCATTGAGACTCATTGACTTCCACAATAGATATTAAGGAATAAGCATCCTTTTGGTCTGTCTGGTGCGGCGCTAGTATCACTTATGCCATTCCAAGACATTTAAATGTTTCTTCTTAATTTGCTTCAGATGTAGCCGTAGGGTTATTTTGAGCCTCTTGAAGGTTTTATGGCTCCTAATTGACCCATCTTTAGTAAAATCAAAACAAAATACAACAGCAAAATAGGTGTAATATGCTGCCTTATTTTGAATCTAACAATGGGCTACATTAATGTTTATGGAATAACACGTTCCTTTTTATTTATTTATTTATTTATTTTTACAATATGTGACATTTTTCTATAGACCTGCTTTTATTTTACTGTGTGTAAACATAACCTAATGCTATGATGCAATAACAGAGAATGGCATTACTATGGGTTTGTTCTTTATAACCATGCCGCTTCACCACCCCCAAACCCCCATGTCTTCACTAACACCCCCTATCCTGGTGCCATGGAAGATGACTCCTCCATCTATACATGATGTCCCATGGAGGAACATGTAGCAATACATGCCACTCTGTCTCCCCAACTGTGCCTGTGCTAGAACACCATGTATAGATGGAGAAACTGTCTTCTGTGACACCAGGAGAAGGATCAGGTTATAAAGAATGGGCTTATAGTGGAGGCACTTTCTGTAAACTTTATAATAAACATTACTGTGGACTTTTCTTTTCCTCTCTTTCCTGTTTGGAGATCTCCTTGGTCTTCATGTTGCTTGCTTAGCATATTGCATACTCTGTTCTAAGAGGTGTGAGAAATACTGTTCCTCTTCTTATATTATTTCTACACCATTTCCAAGGTTACATACATATTATCCAAGCCTGATGTGTTCCCTACAAAGTATCCAATTTAAACCGTGGTGAAAAGAAAGGAAACTATTGGAAACTTGAATCTAGATGGATAAGGTAAAGAATAACTAATAATTAACCCCTTAACGAGGCCATTAAGGGGGATCAGAGAGGGCTCCCGGCGATGCACCATAATTATTTGAACGATTGTATATTATTCTGTCACTATATCTTTATATCCTAATCTATAATATTTCAAAATACCTTTGGCTGGTAAGAATCACACCAGGTGGGACAGGAGAGGACCCTCGGATATTGGTACGTTTGTTTTAAATGTTTTTGTTTATGTTTTTTCTCATAAGAATTTTTCTTACAATTATAATTTTTTTTTTGTATTTTAATGTGTAATTATATTTATAAAAAGAATTTTCAAGTTCAAAACAAAACCTGATTTTTTTAATTATTTTTATTTTCAACCCTTGGTCTTGCTAAAAGAATGGGGTAAAGGTTCACTGAGAGAAAATTCAAGAGAAATAAAATAAATGTTCACCAGTTGTTGGAAAGAGTGAACAAAAAAAAGTGGTGATATTGTCTCAAAAAGTTAGGAAAAAACTTCTTTAATTTATTAGATCATTCTTTTGTCATTCATGGTACCTCTTGAAGACTATTTGCCTCTCTGCTCATAGTGAACTGGAAACATTGCAAATGGAAGCCATGTTGAAATTACTTCTTTCAAAGAGGCTCTACCTACAACCATCAGCACATTGACATGGATTTTTTTATTATTATTATAGCCTTATGGCCTAAAACACCAAGTTTTTGCTTATCAGCATTTCATCTAATAGTTTGAGCCTGGGTCATCTGAAGTTCAACCAGGACTTGGGGGGGAGGGCGTATATAACATAAGAGGGCGTATATAACATAACCAGACATAAATCTGTTAGTAGCGCCATAAATGTGTAGTTTACTTATTTGATTGTTGAAAAAATTTCTTAAGGGACCAGACTCATGACAGATCATCTTAGTTACATAATTCATAGATTATCATGGATCATTGATATGAGTAGAGGGAATTATACAATGGTAACAGAATTTATTCTTGTAGGATTTTCTGATGTTCCAGCACTGCAGTATTTTCTGTTTGCAATCTTTCTTTGTATCTTTATTATATCTCTGTCTGCACATATGTTTCTCATTGTCCTCTATAGATTTAGTACAAACCTTCATACCCCCATGTATTTTTTTCTTGCCAACTTTTCCTTGTTGGAAATATGTTACATATCAACAGTTACACCCAAAATGCTGGTAAACCTCCTATCGGGTGATAAAATCATCACATTCCATGGCTGTGCCTCACAAATGTATTGCTTCCTACTACTTGGAAGTACAGAATGTTATATGCTGGTAGCCATGGGTTATGACAGATATAACGCTATATGTCACCCATTAACATATAACAGCATTGTGAACACAGGGACTTGTCTTAAGCTTATTGTGGGCTCATGGATCATTGGTTTCATGGTTGCCACAATACAGACTTCTATTACATTCTCCTTACCCTTCTGCGGACCTAATAAAATCAACCATTTCTACTGTGACATTCCGCCTATTATGGCCTTGGCTTGTACTGACACACAGTTTAATGAAATTGCCACTTTTATCATTGTCATATGTCTGATTGTAGGTGCTTTCATGTTAACGGTTATCACATATGTAAAGATTATTTGGACAATTGTAAAGCACCATTCCGCAACAGGGACCATGAAAGCTTTCTCCACCTGCACATCTCATATTATAGTTGTGACTATATTCTTTGGATCTGGTAGTGTAATGTACCTGAGGCCCAAGTCAAGTTATGGTACAAATGTGGACAAGTTTATGTCGCTCATGTATACTATCATTGCACCATTGTTAACTCCCTTTATATACAGTTTAAGAAATACTGACGTAAAATTTGCTGTGAAAAAACTTATTTGCAATTTGAAAAATGCTCAGCTATAATATGTTGTAATTTACAACATGTAAGGCATATAAATATTCTCCATATGACATCACATCTAAAGTTGCATCCATTTGTAAACTCTGTGCGATTACCCTGCCTGTGATTCTATTCTTGAATCAGAAAAAAATTTGTGACAATAAGGTAAAATTAAAGGATAACAAAATACATCAAGTGCAAGAATCACAAAAAAGCACAATAACTTAGAAGAGGAATAACAGAGGAGACAAATAAGCCAAGTACCTAGAAACCTCAAAGAAGAAAATAAAGAACACAAAGGCTATGTTCACACTACATTATTTTTTAGTAAAGAACGGATGCTGGTGGCAATGGAATCAGCGTCCGTTGTTTACAGCAGGGGTGGCATTGCATTGAACGGACATTAAAATAATATACGTCTATTATTTCCAGACACTGTCCACCGAACATTGTTCACACAACGTAAAGTCAGCCGGCTTCTGCACTTTTCATTAAGGTGAATGGTTAATTGATTTGCGGGCAAACCCAAGTCAATTGTAAAAGAACAACATTCCTGCAGTCAATACAGAGGTGTCGGCTGCAGGAACGTAAATGTAGCCTGGCCGCCGGCAGATTAACAGAGTCTGTTGCTATGAAGGAGTATAGGGGTGTGGAGTAGAGATGAGCAAACTTTTCAAAACTCTGAAGCAAAATTTGATGTTGAAAACTTTTCTTAATCCAGTGAAATAATATAATTTATATTATTTTAGGGGATTAAGCAACTGCATACAGTTAGTTTTCTGTATGCCAGGTTTACATAGACATGACCTACGTGTATGCCAATTGCTTTCTTCCCCGCCAGTTTGTTTTGTGTATATTTATTTATGAAAGCATTTTCGTTTTCAAATGGTGCTGTTTTTAATTTCCTACAGCAACATTGAAATGAAAACATGCTGGCGTAATGAGTCCATAAAGGTTCAGTAAAATCAATTTATGTTTGTTGTCCCCAGGGGGTGCTCAGAGTCTTCAGGGGGCACAAGACACAAAACAGCATTCCAGCATTACAGGAGATGTGTGTTCATCCTCGATGTCTCTGGAGTCCTGGTCTGGATGCATGATGGAAGGAGATGGAAAGGCTAGTAGCTTATTACACCAACTGTTTGCTTTGTGTTTGTTGGTGCAGAAGGCTGTCAGACTTTCTCTCGCATTGCACATCCAGAAACATCGAGGATGAATGCGCATCTCCTGTAATGCTGGAAAGGTGCAATGTTGGAATGCAAACATGCTGTAATAAGTAAATATAAACACGGGGTATGCAACAATACACAAGGATTGCATTTATTGCTTTCTGTCTACCGCCCTACCCGTGCCTTACGCTCCTCTAACGACTTAAGACTAACAACCACCTTAATCCGCACCTCTCAGTCCCGTCTCCAAGACTTCACCCGAGCTGCACCAATTCGATGGAATGCATTACCCAAGACTGTTACACTTACCTCCAATACCCAAAACTTCAAACGTGCCCTCAAAACCCATCTGTTCAAACAGGCTTACCGGGTTCCCTAAATTGATCCCCCCCCCCCCCCCCCCAATACATACGCCAGGCATTTAAGCACTTAGACCTCTAGCAGGCAGGCATTGGTTGGTGACTGGTTTACCCACCTTTACCTGCACTGCCTTATTTATAAAGATAGCCAGACCATGCTAAAAAGGAAGGACTTTGCCCCTCTGCCATGTTGTCTCGCACCCCCTCCTGATAGTCTGTAAGTTAATGCATGCGAGCAGGGCCTTCACTCCTCAGGTATGGATTATTATATGTAGATCTTTGTATATCTGATTTCTGTCTATGTATGTACCCCCAGAATTGTAAAGTAATGCAGAATCTGTTGGCGCTATATAAATAAAAATTATTATTATTATTTATTGAGTGCAGAAAAGCATAATAAAAAAATAGCAATGATCTGAAGATTTTCTAAATGCACTGTTTAATGGACAGGTCTATACTAATCTTCTATAAAGGGAAACAATCAGCAGGCTCATACATACAAACCTTCTGATAGCTACCTGTACAGGCAAGGCCACAGTCATCTGAGGGGCCCTTTTTGAAAAATTCTCATCTAACTTGAAAGAGATAATCTTTGTAGAGTCAAGTTTTTTTTCTAGTGCTTTATGGTCTTGGGGTCCAAAAACTTATTGACAGATAGTCTATGAAACAGGTAAGATGAAGGTCCATCCAAAGAGGAGCATAAGGGAATTTGTGGGGTAGGATTAATCTAGTTTTTATGGGCATTGACGCAAAATATCACCACTGTGCATATGGGAAAAAGGGAGAAATCTTTTAAGTTTTATACCTATAAAGGGTGTTAGTCAATCCTTAATACAAGCCAGCGAGTGTACAGTAAACAAGGTGCCACCATTACTTTAGTCAGCATCAAGCTACTAGTAGGCATAGCCGACTTGGTAGGCAAAATAATAGTTACAAAAAGTCTGGGCTGCTAGATGATTCCGGTCTTTAGGGGCTTGGAGAGAGACAGACTGAATCTAGGAGGTTTCCCTTGCCAGTGAAAGGTGAGAAGAGCACTGCCCACCTGTTCTAAAAAAGACATGGGACAATCATTTTCACAATATTAATATGTCCCAAGAGGGAAAAGAAGTGAGGACCGTTTTTTTTTCTTTTTCTTTTACTTAACCCCTTCGTGCTGCAGCTAGTTTGGGCCTTAATGACCAGGTTAATTTTTCAAAATCTGACCTGTCTCACTTTATGCTCTTATAGCTCAGTGATGCTTTAACGTATGCTAGCGATTCTGAGATTGTTTTTTTTCATCACATATGGCACTTTATGTTAGTGGCAAAATTTGGTCACTACTTTGTGTGTTTTTTGTGAAAAACATCAAAATATCATGGAAAAATTAAAAAAAAATTGCATTTTATGAACTTTGAAATTCTCTTCTTCTAAAAAAAGAACGTCGTAGCACATAAATTAGTTATTAAGTCACATTACCAATATGTCTTCTTTATTCTGGCAAAATTTGGTAAACATATTTAACTTTTTTAGGGTGTTATGGGGCTTAGAAATTTATCAGCAAATTATCACATTTTCGTGAAAGTTTCCAAAACTGATTTTTTTAGGGACCAGTTCTTTTTTTAAATGGATTTAGAAGTCTGGTATCCTGAAAACCCCCATAAGTGACCCCATTTTGGAAACTACACACCTTAAAGAATTAATCTAGGGGTATAATGAGCATTTGAATCCTACAGGGGCTGGTGGAAAGTTTTCACAATTAGGCAGTAAAAAAATAGAAAATTAAAATGTTCCAATAATATATACGTTTAGATTAAAGTTTCTCGTGTTCAAAAGGAACATAAGAGAAAAAGCACCCCAAAATTTGTAACACAGGTTCTCTTGAGTACAACGGTACCCCATATGTGGGCGTAAACCACTGTATGGGCACACAGGAGGGCTCAGAAGGAAGGGAGCGCCAATTAGCTTTTCCAATGCAGATTTTGCTGAAGAAGTTTCTGAGCGCCAGGTGTGTTTGCAGTGCCCCTGTAGTGCCATCAGAGTAAAATCTTGCCATAAGTCACCCCATTTTGGAAAGTGCACCCCATTTTGGGGTGTAATAAGCATTTTGACCCCACAGATATTAGAGGAAAGTATTCAAAATTAGACAGTGAAAATGAAAAACTCAAATTTTTCCAATATTATGTTCTTTTAGTTTAAAATTTCTTAATTTTATGAGAAACAAGAGAAAAAAAGTACCCCAAAATTTGTAACGCAGGTTCTCTTGAGTGAAAATGTACCTCATATGTGGGCATAAACCACTGCATGGGCACACAGGAGGGCTCAGAAGGAAAGGAGCGCCAATTAGCTTTTTCAATGCAGATTTTGCTGAAGAAGTTTCCGAGCGCCAGGTGCGTTTGCAGTGCCCCTGTAGTGTCAGCAGAGTAAAATCTCCCAATAGGTCACTCCATTTTGGAAAGTACACCCCTCAAAGAATTCATTTTGGGGGTGTTGAGTATTTTGACCCCACAGGTATTAGAGGAAAGTATTCAAAAGTAGACAGTAAAAATGAAAAACTCGAATTTTTCCAATAATATGTTCCTTTAGTTTGAAATTTCTCAATTTCTCGAGGAACAGGAGAGAAATGTCACCTTAATATATGTAACGCAGGTTCTCCTGAGTAGAAAGGTACCTCATATGTGGGCATAAACCACTGCATGGGCACACAGCTGGGCTCAGAGGGGAAGGAACACCAATTAGCATTTTCAGTGCAGATTTTTCTGAAGAAGTTTCTGAGCGCCAGGTGCAATTGCAGTGCCCCTGTAGTGTCAGCAGAATAGATTCCCCACAAAAGTCACCCCATTTTGGAAAGTGCACCCCTCAAAGAATTCATCTTGGGGTGTGGTGACCATTTTTACCCCACAGGTATTAGAGAAAAGTATTCAAAATTGGCCAGTAAAAATGAAAAACTCGAATTTTTTCAATGATATGTTGGTTTAGTTTGAAATTTCTCAATTTGACGAGGAACAGGAGAGAAAACGTACCCCTAAATCTGTAACGCAGGTTCTTCTGAGTAAAACGGTACCTCATATGTTGGCATAGACCACTGTATGGGCACACAGCAGGGCTCAGAAGGGAAGGAGTGCTAATTTACTGGAGTAAAACCGCAGCTAGTAATCGTTATTAGAATAGCCCAGTTACTAAAATAAAAAAAATAAAAAAATGAGATTACAGGTAATGTGGGGTGGTTACGGACAGTCTGGGGTTGTTATGGGCAACCTGAGGTGGTTACAGGTAATCTGGGGTGGTTACGGACAACATGGGGTGGTCACGGGCAACCTGGGGTGGTTACAGGCAACGTAGGGTGGTTACGGGCAATGTGTGGTGGTTACGGACAACGTGTGGTGGTTACGGGCAACCTGCAGTGCTTACAGACAATCTGGGGTGGTTACGGGCAACGTGGGGTGGTTACGGGCAATGTGGGGTGGTTACGGATAAACTGAAGTGCTTATAGGTAATCTCGGGTGAATACCTGTAATCTGGCATGGTTACCACAATCTGGAGGGGGTCATTGGCAATTTGGGGTGGTCAGAGGCAACGTGCAGTGGTCAGAGGCAACCTGCGGTGGTCAGAGGCAACCTGCGGTGGTCAGAGGCGACGTGGCGTGGTCAGAGGCGACGTGGCATGGTCAGAGGCAACGTGGCGTGGTCAGAGGTGATGTGGCGTGGTCAGAGGCGACGTGCGGTTGTCAGAGGCGACGTGCGGTGGTCAGAGGCGACGTGCGGTGGTCACGGGCAACCTGCTGTTGTTATGGCAACCTGGGGTGGTTACAGGCAATATGGGGTGGTTACGGGCAACGTGGGCTGGTGACGGGCAACCTGCTGTGCTTACAGACAATCTGGGGTGGTTACGGGCAACGTGGAGTGGTTACGGGCAACCTGCAGTGCTTACAGACAATCTGGGGTGGATACGGGCAACGTGGGGTGGTTACGGGCAACCTGCAGTACTTACAGATAATCTGGGGTGGTTACGGGCAATGTGGGGTGGTTACAGGCAATGTGGGGTGGTTACGGATAAACTGAAGTTCTTATAGGCAATCTGGGGTAGGTACCTGTAATCTGGCATGGGCACCGCAATCTGGAGGGGGTCATTGGCAATTTGGGGTGGTCAGAGGCGATGTGGCGTGGTCAGAGGCGATGTGGCGTGGTCAGAGGCGACGTGGCATGGTCAGAGGCGACATGTGGTGGTCAGAGGCAGCGTGGCGTGGTCAGAGGCGACGTGTGGTGGTCAGAGGCAAGGTGCGGTGGTCAGAGGCATCGTGGCATGGTCAGAGGCAATGTGCGGTGGTTACGTGCAATCTGGGGGGTTACATGTAATCTGGCGTGATTACGGGCAACCTTGGGGGTTATGTGCAACCAGGAAAGGGTTACAGACAATCTGGGATTGTTACTGATAAACTGAAGTGCTTATAGGTAATCTGGAGGGGGTCACTGGCAATTTGGGGTGGTTACCGGCAAAGTGCGGTGGTTACGGGCAAAGTGCGGTGGTTACGGGCAACGTGCAGTGGTTACGGGCAACGTGCGGTTGTTATGGGCAATGTGCAGTGGTTACGGGTAATCTGGGGGGGTTAGGGGTAATTTGGGAGTAAACTGCAATTATTACTATAATAAAAAGTGTGTGTTTTATTTTTTTGTAAGTTTGTCACTTTTTGTACTTTATACATTCATTTTCACTGTATTACTATGATTACTGTGATATTTTCTATCACAGTAATCATAGTTCAAATTTTCAGAGTTGGCTGGTTGTGGAGCGCATGCGCACTTCATAACCAGCCAGGACACCGAGGAGGAAGGAGCTCCAGGATCAGGTAACGTATATGGGGGATGGGGGGGGACAGGACACATCACTTTTTATCCAATCATTTATGGTGACAGGAGAAAAAAAGTGCCGGGATGCACGTGGCACAAGCGATCAACGGTATATAGTATATAGCGCTGATCGCTTGTACCGGGACCCCACAGGGGGGTCCCCGATCACTGCCCCATGCTCTCCGCTACCTCCGGTGGCGGAGAGCATGGGGCTTTCATTCATTTTAACTTTTCCATCGCTGTGAGCAGACATTAGTCTGTTCACATCGATGGCGGCAGCCATCTTGGAAATGATGGCCGCCGGGGGAGGGGGGTTAGTGATCGCCCTACTAGGGGGGGCTGATCTAAGGTCTGGGGGACACTTATTTCATCTCCCCCCACCGTAGATTCACGGCAGGGGGAGATGAAAGGCGGCAGCGGCACCGGTAATCCCCTTTACCGACGGCCGCCGCTATAACGTTAATAGCGGCGATCATCGGTACGGGGGGGGGCGGGATGGACCCCACACACTGCCCCAACCCCTCAGCTACCTCCGTCCCGGCCCCGCTATCTTATTCTCTGCCATTGCCGTAATAAATCGATCCTGCTCAAAGTTGGTCAGGGTTGGTTGCACTGGAGGCTCCTCCACTTTTAACCCTAATAAACACTTTCCCCAATCTGTGGTCAAAGTATCTTACCAGTGGAATCTCTTGTAGGTAACCTTCCCTTCACTTAAAAAGTAGATATACTGTAGCAGCTATTTCAATATCTGACCTCTTTATTAGTAGTAAAACAAACACTCCATAGTCCACCTACATGCTTTAGGCCAGATGGCCCTTAATCATGACTTTCCCTTCAAGCCACTGTCTGTGCTTCATTAACCCCTTGAAGACAGAGCCCTTTGAGGCGCAAAAAAACAGGTCAAATTAATGCAATGTTCCTCCCTGCCTTCTAAGAACCATAGCGCTTTTATTTTTCCACCTATAGAGCTGGTTGGGGTGTCATTATTTGCGCCATGATCTCTAGTTTTTATTAATATCATATTGGTGTAACAGAAAAATTTTGATAGCTTTTTATTATTTTTTTTGTGATAAATAATTTAATAAAATCAGCAATCCTGGTGCATTCACCATGCGGGAACAATAATGTTATATTTTAATAGATCGGACAATTTCGCACACTACGATATGTAATATGTTTATTTATTTATTTTCCGTATTTTTCGCTTTATAAGACGCACTTTTTAGCAAGAAAATATCTTGCTAAAAAGTGCCTCGTCTTATATACAGGAAACAGGGCAGCCTGACACAGTCAGACTACCCTGACACCTTCCCTGATGGTCTGAAAGGCTGCATCAGCTGTGCAGTCCTCTCCCTTCTGTCGGTACTGATCAGTAAGATCAGTAACCGGCAGGAGAGAAATCGGGAGGGGATATACACGGCAACCTGCTGAAGGACCTTCGGTGATGTCACAGTCATGTGATTAGTCACATGACTGTGACATCAGCAAAGGTCCTTCATCTCACATTCCCACAGGTCCTACATTAAAGTACAGAGCAGCAGAGGTATGTGTGTTACCCTGTGTGTTTGTTGATATACAGTAACATTTTGTGTGCTTGAGGATATGTTTGTACAGCTGAGTGTGTGTGATACAGCTGAGTGTATGGTGTAGCAGAGCTGAAGGTGGAGCTAAACTGAGAGTGTATGGTGTAGCAGAGCTGAGTGTGTGTTGTGCATGCAGCTGTGTATGTGTAGGTACAAGGCACTGTCATTTGAATAAACTTTGACCCCTTCACTGCATTATCCCCTTCATGACCTTACACCACCAGGGAAGTTTAATTAGCATAAAATATATTTTTCCTGTTTTCAGTGGTCCAAATCAGGGGTGCGTCTTATAGACAGGTATGTCTTATAAAGCGAAAAATATGGTATTTAAATTTTCATTTTTATAATGGGCAAGGGGGGCTTTTTAACTTTTATTTGGCGGGGGGGGGGGGGGTTATAAGGGTTTTTTTAAATACTTGTATAAAACTTTTTTATTACCCTTTTTTCACTTTTATCACTGTAAAATATGCAATCATTAGATTGCATATATTGATCTATGCTATGCCATAGCAAAGCATAGATCAGTGTTATCGGCAATCTGTGTACAGAGCCTGACTGAGTGCAGACTCTATACATGGATCGCCCATTCGACAGGGCAGAGGAAAGGAGTTTACCCCTGCCTGTCCGGAACATGCGATCGGGACCCCCACAGCACAGCTGTGGGGGTCCCAATCACTCAGTGACAGATGCTTGATCTGTCACTGAGCACCTTAAACGCCGTGATCACTGTAGATCATGGCGTTTAAGGGGTTAATGAGAGTCTGCTGCGGGATCACAGCTGACTCTCATTACCTGCGGCCCCGAACTTTGATGTGAGCGGGACCAGTGGCGTAGCGACCGCGGTCGCAGCGGTCGTCACTGCACGGCCCTCCTCCCATTCCCCCTTGTGACCGCAAGCAGTTTTGCTTGCGATCACAAGAGGGAGGCTGGGACGGGCCCCCGGCTGACGCGCGGCTCCCGTCTCTGTCTGCTCCCGTCCCCGGCAGTACATGCATCACTGAGGTCAGTGTGCGCAGGGGAAGTACTTCCGGCGCAGGGTGCGTCAATAACAAGCTCCCCCGTGCCGGAAGCAACATCCCTGGTGCGCACAGAACTCACTGATGCATGTACTGCCGGGGACGGGAGCGGACAGAGCCGGAAGCCGCGCATCAGCCGACAGCCAGACCGGACTACAGGAGGAGAGAGACACGGCGGGGGAGCGAGTTGTCAGGTGAGTTGTGTTGTTGCTTTTTTTTTTTTTTTTTTTTGCACAGACATGGGGAACCATCTATACTGGGGATACAGGGGGGGAACATCTGTATGGGGGATAAATGGGGGACTATTAGGGGGATACATGGGGGGACCATCTATATGGGGGATACATGGGGGACTATTAGGGGGATACAGGGGGGACCATCTATATGGGGGATACATGGGGGACTATTAGGGGGATACAGGGGGGCATCTATATGGGGGATACATGATGGATGGACTATTAGGGGGATCAAGGGGGGACAATCTATATGGCGGATACATGGGGGACTATTAGGGGGATACAGGGGGGACCATCTATAAGGAGGATACAAGGGGGGGACCATGTACACTGGGGATACAGGGAGGACCATCTATAAGGGGGATACATGGGGGACTATTAGGGGGATACAGGGAGGACCATCTATAAGGGGGATACATGGGGGACTATTAGGGGGATACAGCGGGGACCATCTATAAGGGGGATATAAGGGGGGACCATCAATACTGGGGATACAGGGAGGACCATCTATAAGGGGGATACATGGGGGACCATCTGTACTGGGGATACAGGGAGGACCATCTATAAGGGGGATACATGGGGAATATCTATAAGGGAGATACAGGGGGGACCGTCTATAAGGGGGATACATGGGGGACCATCTATAAGGGGGATACAGGGGGGACCATCTATAAGGGGGATACATGGGGGACCATCTCTATGGGGGACCATCTATATGGGGGATACAGGGGGGACCATCTATGTGGGGGATACAGGGGGGACCATCTATATGGGGGATACATGGGGGGCATCTATAAGGGAGTTAACATGGGGGCCATCTATAAAAGGGATAACATGGGGGGCCATCTATCTGGGTGACAACACAGGGGGGCATCTATAAGGGGGACTACACAGGGAGTGTATGCAATAGGGCATGTACTATAGTGGCTACACAGAGGGGGCATATACCATAAGGGGGGTCACAGAGTCAGCCTTCACACTAAATGAGAGTGTAAAGGGGCCAATACAGATGTGCAGTTTGTAGAGATATAAGGATGGTTACAGAGTGAGGAGCCTAATATGTTTGTCTGGCAGATTCTGTGGATTCGTTGTTCGGAGAAGTTCTCATAACTGCCCAGGACAGATGGAGAAGATGAAAAGGGAAGAACTCCGATCAGAGAAGATGTCCCCTGTGAGTCACTAAATATATCTGCACTGTGATGTATATGGAGTAGAGAACCTGTGTGTAGCTGCGTCCATCTCTATATGACTGGATGAGGTTATAGTGATCTGTGTACAGTGGATGTTTTTCAGTAGTAGCCGTGGTGTTAGTCACTATGTGGCAGTATTAGTCAGTATGTGGTGGTATTAGTCAGTATGTGGTGGTATTTGTTACTTGTAATCTGGTACTGTGTTTTATTGGATTTATTATACTGGATTTGGACAGTAATAATATGGTGGTAATGGTAGTGGTTGTGGTGTGATGGTTATATTTCCCCCTTGTGTACTGGTATTAATGGCAATATTGGTCTCAGTATACAGGATTTGGTTAGTGACAGTATGGCGGTAATATGTATGGTGACAATATTTCCTATATACTGGTATTATTGGTAATATCAGTATTGAGAATATATATATATATATATATATATATATGGGGGGAGGCCAAGTTGACTTCTTGCACTAGGGCCCAGGAGACATTATCTCTCACATCATTAACCCCGTAACAGCAGGAACGTATATATACAGATTGCTGACGTGAAGGGGTTGTTAAGGCTCAGAAAATGACTGCGGTTTGATAAGCCAAGCTATTAAAATTTCCAAGAAGGAGATGTTTACTGTAGACAGCTTTTTTTGAACTCTAGAAAAATGTTTCTAGTAAATTGTCACCTAATGTATATCAGTAACATTTTATACATGATGTATTATACTTTACAATAGATAATGTTAAATCTCGATAACTCTGGAGACCTTCTAATACCAATTTGGCGCACAGAAGTAAACATTAGTGTCAGTAACCTCTAGTGAAAATAATGAAGATGAATAAACATAATTAACATTATTTGCTTGTCTCTATATATATTGTTCCGGTTTTGTATAAGTGAAAATAATTTGCTAAATATCTCAAGGTTGGAGAGACGTTACCTTATTTTCTTTTATTTAGAAAATTCATCTTCAAGCTGTTTAGCACAAATGTCAGATGATTATTACTTTATATTGCCTTGCAAAGTATTCACCCTTACTTGTTTTTTTCTGTTTGTTGCCTTACAACCTAGAAATAAATTACATTTTGGCAGGTTTTGACCATATCGATTTATACAATAGGCTGAACACTTGGGAGGCAAAATATTTTTACTGTGACAAAAACAAAAAAGTTTCCTGAGGTATGTATCTATTAACTTCAAGCAAATCTAGACACTGGTATTCTTGCCCATTTTAGTAGTCAAAGCTGGTCAAATATCTTCAAGTTAGATGAGTTATGTTGGTGTACAGAAGTCTTTAAGTCATTACAGATTTTGTATGCCCTGATGAGACAAACTTGAGGCACAGTTTGAAAAAAAGTTTTCTCCAAAGTGACTACATTCTGCATAGTCCTTTCCCTAGTTGAATTTTTTTTGTTTTAGCCCCGTTTTTAGCTCAGTTAGTACTTATTTTATTGTTATTCAGCTTTAGGCTATGTTCACACAACGTCAAAAATATTAAAAAGGCGGACGATTTTCGTATTTAAAATAACGTCCGTTTTTGCCGAAATTTAACTGACTGCAATGCAATGCATTGAAGTCAATGGAAAGACGGACGTCCGATGCACACAGCGTATTGAGTAACAGATGTTTTTGCCGTGGGCGTCAAAAAAATGAACAAGAACATTATTTTCGGACGTCTTTTGCAAACAGCGGACTTTTTTTATTTGTAGTTCACCACAGTTTTCCTTTTGTCACCGTTCTGTCTCCATTTTTACTATTCAATTCAATGGACTTTTCAATTAAGCCACATCCAAAGTCCAATTAGTAATTCCAAACTAGAATAATGTACAAACACCCGTCAGTGCACTAAGGGGAGGCCAGGCTGCTAAATAACGTCTGTTATTTTAGACTCAAAATAACGGACGTCATTTTAAACGGAGCTGAAAAAACGTTGTGTGAACATAGCCTAAAGGAGACAAATGAAATGTACACTACCGTTCAAAAGTTTGGGGTCACCAGAACAATTTTGTGTTTTCCATGATAAGTCACACTTCTTCACCACCATACGTTGTGAAATTAATAGAAAATAGAGTCAAGACATTGACAAGGTTAGAAATAATGATTTGTATTTGAAATAACATTGTTTTTACATCACACTTTGCTTTCGCCAAAGAATCCACCTTTTGCAGCAATTCCAGCATTGCACACCTTTGGCATTCTAGCTATTAATCTGTTGAGGTAAGCTGGAGAAATTGCCCCCCACACTTCTAGAAGCAGCTCCCACACGTTGGATTGGTTGGATGGGCACTTCTGGCGTACCATACGGTCCAGCTGCTCCCACAACAGCTCAATGGGGTTCAGATCTGGTGACTGCGCTGGCCACTTCATTACCTATGATAGAATACCAGCTGCTGCTTCTGCTGTAAATAGTTCTTGCACAATTTGGAGGTGTGTTTAGGGTCATTGTCCTGTTGTAGGATGAAATTGGCTCCAATCAAGCGCTGTCCACTGGGTATGGCATGGCGGTGCAAAATTGAGTGATAGCCTTCCTTATTCACAATCCTTTTTACCTTGTCCAAATCTCCCACCTTACCAGCACCAAAGCAACCCGTGACCATCACATTACCTCCACCATGCTTTACAGATGGCGTCAGGCATTCTTTCAGCATCTTTTCATTTGTTCTGCGTCTCACAAACGTTCTTCTTTGTGATCCAAACACCTCAAACTTTTTTTCCAGTATCCCTCTGTTTCAGAGAGACAAATATTTTCGGTTATGGCGACAGTGGACGTTTCGACCCTGTCCAGGGTCTTTTTCAACGTCGCTTGGTGTGTTGATGGGAGATGCGCTCCTGGCGCTGGTCTGTGGCGTATCAAGTGCAGTGTACACAGCGGGCCAGTGTTCGGCTATGTTCACACAACGTTTTTTTCAGCTCCGTTTAAAATGATGTCCACTATTTTGAGTCTTAAATAACGGACGTTTTTCAAAGCCTGGCATCCCCTTAGTGCAATGACGGGTGTTTGCACATTATTTTAGTTTGGAGTTACTAATTGCCCTTTGGTTGTGGCTTAATTGAAAAACCCATTGAATTTAATAGTAAAAACAGAGAAAGAACGGTGACAATAGAAGAACTGTGTGTAAACAACTAATAAAAAATGTCCGCTATTTGCAAAAAACGTCCGAAAATAATGTTCATGTTCATTATTTTGACGTCCGCGGCAAAAACATCCGTTTTTCAATGCATTGTGTGCGTAGGACGTCTGTCTTCCCATTGACTTCAATGCAATTGCATTGAAGTCAGTTAAATTGCTGCAAAAACTGACTTTTTTTTAAATAGCGAAATCGGACAGTTTTTCTCCATTTTTGACGTTGTGTGAACATAGCCTTCCTGTCTCGGCCAGAGATGTTAGCAGAGAGCACTGTGTCAGACTCAAAATAAAACATTTCCTGCAGGACATATAGTAGCTAATAAGTATGGGAAGACTTGAGATTTTTTAATAGAAGTAAATTTCAAATGTAAATAACTTTCTGCTATCAGTTGATTTGAAAGAAAAAGATTTTCACAGGACAACTCCTTTATATCAGCTGGTTTATGGGTTTAAGTGGTGCTTTCTCTTGTTTAATATATATTTTTTTCCATTAATTTTTTCCATTAATATTATAATCAATTATATGTGGGGTTGCCCACATTTACAATTTTTTGTAAGACTACAGCAATGTTTCAGATAAAATGCTCATACGGATTTGCATTTGTTCCAGAGTTATCTTAATTTCACCAAGGACTTGGAGGCATATTCCATAACCAGACGTAAATCTATTAGTAGTGCCAAAAATGTGGAGTTTACATATTTGATTGTTGAAAAGATCTCTGAGACCAGACTCAGATTGTCTTAGTTACATAATTCATAGATTATCATTGATCACTGATATGAATAAAGGGAATCATACAACAGTAACAGAATTTATTCTTGTAGGATTTTCTGATGTTCCGGAATTGCAGTATTTTCTGTTTGCAATCTTTCTTTGTATCTTTATTATGTCTCTGTTTGCACATATGTTTCTCATAGTCCTCTATAGATTCAATACAAACCTTTATACTCCCATGTATTTTTTTCTTGCCAACTTCTCATTGTTGGAAATATGTTACATATCAACAGTTACACCAAAAATGCTGGTAAACCTCCTATCGGGTGATAAAACCATCACATTCCATGGCTGTGCCGCACAAATGTATTGTTTCCTAGTACTAGCTAGTACAGAATGTTATATGCTGGCAGCCATGTCTTATGATAGATATAATGCTATATGTCACCCATTATTATATAACAGCATTGTGAATACAGGGACTTGTCTTAAGCTTATTGTGGGCTCATGGATCATTGGTTTCATGGTTGCCACAATACAGACTTTTCTTACGTTCTCCTTACCCTTCTGCGGACCTAATAAAATCAACCATTTCTACTGTGACATTCCGCCTATTATGGCCTTGGCTTGTACTGACACACAGTTTAATGAAATTGCCACTTTTATGATTGTCCTTTGTGTGGTTGTAGGTGCTTTCATGTTAACGGTTATTACATATGTACAGATCATTTGGACGATTGTAAAACACCATTCCGCGACCGGATCTAAGAAAGCTTTCTCCACCTGCGCCTCTCATCTTATAGTTGTGACTATATTCTTTGGATCTGGTAGTGTAATGTACCTGAGGCCCAAGACAAGTTATGGTACAGATGTGGACAAGTTTATGTCGCTCATGTATACTATCATTGCACCATTGCTAAATCCCTTTATATACAGTTTAAGAAATAATGACGTAAAATTTGCTGTGAAAAAAATGTTTTGTAATTAGAATGCATCATAATTTTCAAAGTTTTCATTATGTAAAGCATATAAATTTTCTCCATATGACTCAACATCCAGTTGAGTCAATTTGTAAATTCTGTGCCATTAAACTGCCTGTGAGTGGTTTCATTCTTGACCCGAAAAAAAAACAACATAATAAAGTGTAAATCAAATGCAAGAAGCCAAGTACCTAGAATCCTAGAAAAGAACAAGAAACACTATGGCTAGATTCACACAACATTATTTTTCAGAAAAGAATAGACGCTGATTGCAATTAAATCAACGCCCGTTCTCTTCTGCCACGACAGCATTGCACTGAATTCAATGCAATGCTGCCCCCTGAGTGCCAACAGCTTTATTTTAATGTCCATTCATTAGAACGAGTATTAAAATAATGAACATGCCTATTATTTCCGGACACTGTTAACCGAACTGCGTCCTGAAAAAATAGTTGTTCACACAATGTAAAGTACGGCCAGCGACCGTGTTTTACATTGCAGTCAATAGTTAATTGAACTGCAGGTGCCCCCAGTTAATATTTCTGCAGCCAATACAGCAGTATCCGCTGCAGGAACATGCCGAGCATCCAGCAGTATAAAACTGTCCGTTGCTGTTATACTATGTGTAAACACATAGCCAAATAATGCAACAATAACTGCATAATAGAGGGAAAAAAAGAAATTGCAAAAAAAAAAAAGAAAAGAAATTAATGAGAAAAGATTACAAATATATAAGGAAAAAAAGGAAAGTAAGGAGCAGGGAAAGGAAAATTAAAGGAATTGGAGAACTTTTATTTCTTAACACTTCATGACCATGGGTCACTGAAACCTCAATGCCCAGGTCAGTTTTGGACATCATAATGTTGATGATGTTTTTGACATCATCATGATGTACATAGCTCTGCCCCCTCTCCTCTGTCCCCTGCCGCTGTTAGAATCTTGTTACAGTGACAGGGGAGAGAGGGGAGGGGGCAGAGCTCACGGCAGGACGCGGGCCTTACCTCCCTTCCCCGCTGGCCTCTGTAGCTAGGAACCGGAAGCCTGAGGATTTCAGTTTCCATGGCTACCATTGGGGCTATGCTGATTCTTTTGCTAACTTCCAGAAAACTGGCAATTTAGTCTATGATACCATATTAAAGAAATGCTATTGGCACTGTGGTCCTTTTTTCAAAACGTCACCTGGTTCCTGCGCTCGGCACCATTCTCTTATTATGCACCAGTCCGGCTCTATGCACTGGAGGTATGATGATAGGGGAGGGGATATTGTTATATTGGGGGCACCAGGCCCGCCTCCAGTGCATAGAGCCAGGCCAGTGCACAAGAAGAGAACAGCGCCAAGCATTGGAATAAGGCAGTGTTTTGAAAAAAGGATAGGACTGGGTAAAGTAAAAAGAATTCCTTTCCATAATGGTCATTCGCTTAAATACACACCAGTGCAATGTTTCACCTTGAAAAAGGCCACACTTAGAGGCAAAACATTACACTTGTCTATATTAACCTCTAACTTCCCACTGGAAGTCTCATTTCTGTTCCATTACAGCTTTTACTGTACATCTAATAAATGCCAAGAGGGGGAAATATCCTTCTAGTGATATTTAATTATTCCCTATTTTCTTTTTAACGAATGCAGAAGTTAAATAGATCCCTTGTGGACTTTGCCCCTGAGGTGCACTCTATGATATATAACATGATGTAGGTATTGTCAGCCATAGTGCTTTCCGCCTTTACTTGTGGTGCCTGTATTTAAAAAAACAAACAAACACATTTTAAATAAGATCTTAAACGTAAGTAGCTGGTTTTAATATTTTCATGCAAAATTTTTCTAACTTATTCAACACTTGAACATCTGCTCAAAATGATCAATTTGGGTGATATTCAAAGATTCATATACAGTATGTCAACATTCGACTGCTACGACTGCAATTTTTTTCATGAAAACATTAGCATTTTAACTTTGTTTTTTACTTGATCGCCACATTGGTCCTGTCCTGCTCCTGATACACCTTGCAAACAACAGATTTTCCTACTAGAAGCTTACATGAAAGGCTTCCCATGTAATGCATGGACCACTCAAGTCTGCCAGAGCAAGAACTGCTGCTTGTCTCTGGTGACTCCAGAATGGGAGATCTTTCTCTTTGACCTTAATAGAACACATGGATAGTTTTTTGTGGACTATCCCTTTAATTATTTTCTGCAATATATTAAGCTAAGCTATATTGAGAATTAACTGTTGATGACTGCAGGTGGAACGTAATTGTTCAAATGACCAGGTGGCCTATTGAGTTTATTAGACCAAATGTAGTAACTAATGAGTGAAAAAGAAAAAAAACCTAAGTCTATTAAAGTACCCCCTGAGGAATCGCTAGGGGGAAACATGTTGGAATCTGGGGTGAAGATCATGGTCGCATCTAGATATTATCTGTTTTATTTATTTCTTGCCTTCCTGCGAAGACTTTTAATTCAGCAGTTTTGCATATATATATATATATATATATATATATATATATATATATGGTCCACATAGTCCATATATATTTGATATGTTTTTATGTAAGAAGTAACTGCTGTTTTATATTGCTATTTGCTGTTTAATAAGGCAATAAACTTTTTTGCAAACGTGCACTTTATAAAAGGTATTGGGGAACATTTATGAAGTCCGGCGTATTTTACGCCGGGCTTTCAAATGTCCCCGCAGCTCCGGAGATCAGGGGATTTATGTAGAGGCTCAGAGCTGGCATAGGTTTCAGTATAATTTTCCACCAGAAAAATGATAAATGCGGCACACGCAGTGGCCGCGCCCCCTCTGTGTGCTGCCGCACCCCTCCGTAATGCCCCCTCTCCACCTCACTGGCGAATGTGGTGCAGATGCGAAAAATACCATTTGCAAATATTTTTACGCCGATCTGCCCCATCTGCGCCTAAAAAAGGCATTTACGCCTTTTCATACATTTCCCCCATTGTGTATACATAGTACTTTATAATTTTCAATTGTCAATTATATACTGTATGTGACTCCTGATGCTATTTACTAATCCCTTTTACATGCCTGTGACCTCCATCTCACATATGGTGTGGTTTTTAATTGTTCTTAGTGTGGATAGTTTGTTTATCATGAATTAAGTTCACTGTCTGTTGATATATATATTTTTTTAGATAATTTATTCGTGTTTACTATTAAAACCAATGGTCGGCAATATATATGAGCATACCTTTTTTTACTGTACATGGGCAGTATGTGGGCAGCGTGTCCAGATTAATTTGATTTGTATATGAAGAATCTGTTACATTTTAGTTGAAATATCACAATGACCGTCATCATACTGTACACCACCAACAACAGCTTATAGAAGTCATCGCCTTTGTTCGCCTGTATATGCTTATCTGAAGAGACTCCATGCAACCACTCTCATTCATACAAACATAAGACTGAAGTCACAATATGTTCTCATCTCATCCATGTAAAATAAGATGAAGAACCTCAACAAGACCACCGTGCAGGAATTCATTCTTGCTGGCCTCTCAGAAAAAACTAATCTGAATCTCTTCCTTTTTGTTGTATTTTTATTGGTTTATATAGTGACTATACTTGGAAATGTGTCCATTATTATTGCATATATACATAGTCCCAACCTTCACACACCTATGTATTTCCTTCTAGCCAACTTCTCCTTCCTAGAAATATGTTACGTCTCAGACACTTGCCCCAAACTATTGTCCAACTCATTGACAGACCACAAGTCCATCTCTTTCTATGGCTGTGTCTCACAAATGTACTGTGGATGGCTTTTTGCTGGCGCTGAGTTTTACATTCTTGCCACCATGGCCTATGATCGATATAGTGCCATCTGTCGACCACTGCTTTACAACATGATAATGAATAAGGTATCTTGTATAAAGCTTATAGGTGTCTCATGGGCCATTGGTGCCCTCAATTCTGCAATACACACATCTCTTACCTTTACATTACCATTTTGTGGAAATCAAGTAAATCACTATTACTGTGATATTCCACCTCTATTCAAGATAGCATGCGTGGATACTAAGGCTAATGAAATCACCCTTTTTATTTTAAGTGGATGTGTTACTCTTAGCTCATTTACATTAACACTGGTCTCATATGTCAAAATCATCTCAACTATTCTGAAAATCAAGACGGTTACAGGAAGAAGGAAGGCTTTTTCAACGTGCACCTCCCACTTGATGTCCGTTTCTGTGTTCTATGGCTCGATTATTTCTGTATATTTAAAGCCAAAGTCAAAGAATTACACAGAACAAGACAAAGTGGCATCAGTCCTGTACACAGTCATAGCACCCCTGCTAAACCCTTTTATATATAGTATACGAAATAAGGAAATGAAAGGCGCTCTTCAAAAATTATTGTATGGGGTAAAAAAGTTGTAACATCTATTCAAACTATTATATCAAAAAGAATTAGATGAGGCATCACCACACCTATTTTGATCACTGTGCATTATCCATTTAAGTAAAAAAGAGTAAAGTGTAAAATTAAATTGTGCGAATTACTCCTCCTTGAGGCCTTCTCTTTTATCCTTCGGTGATCAACCAAATTTTGACTATATGACCAAGCAATTTTCTTGATCTTTTTTAACTAACTTCCAAGAGCACTAACTTAATTGTTACATTCACATATCCATATGAAAGCTTGTTTTTTGTGGGGTAAATTAGACATTTTATTGACACCATTTGGGGGTCTGTATAATTTTATTAGATTTTATTAACTCTTTATATATAATCTTGTAATGATGATTTCACCATATTGAGAATACATCAATATGGTGAAAGTAACATAATAACTTTATTTTTTTTCAGCCTATGCACATGTAGGCCTCGCTCTCACGCTGTATACGCTGTAAGTAACGGACGTTGTTGAAGATTGCAATACCAGCTGCTATTTATTAAAAGGGCGAATTCACATAGTTTCCTATGGAATCCGGCTGAAGTGTATACACACTGTATATACTCAGGCCGAGATTCCATGAGGCCACCCGAAAAACTGACATGTCAATTTTGTACGGCCGCTATTCATTGATTAGCACCCACACAAAATTGACCGCGCAGACAATGTAAAGTACGGCTCCGGAGGAGCTTGACATTGTCTGTTATGATTAATTGGAACATGGGCACACCTAAATGTGCCCGCATTTCAATTCAAAAGAAGTTATGTTCATTTTGTTCACAGAACAACCGCGGTCTTACAGCGTCTGAACATGGCCTCCTACTGTAAATGCCATATTAGAATAGATAGATAGATTTTTCTTATTGCACCAGTGATTTAAAAAATATGATATGTACTAGAAATATTTCAAAGATTGTGAACACCAGCAATGTCTAGAATTATTACAGCTAAGCACTTTTCTCCCTGTTTCACTGCAAATGAAGACCTTTTAAAGAAGACATCTTCTGCCAGAAGGAGTGAGTAGAGAACGCATTAAGTAAGCCTTTTTCCTAACTGGTTTTATCAATCTTAGGGATCTGAGGACTCCAACCGATCAAAACTTCTGAAAAGTCTTTAAGACATGTCAATAGTCTTTTAAATGACAGCATCTATTTTCATTTTACTACTACTGGCACAATAAAAATACTTTTTCTAAAAATAAAGAACAAATAATGTCAACACATTCGGAGATTTATCATTTTCTTTCTTTCTTTCTTTCTTTCTTTCTTTCTTTTTTTCTTTCTTCCCATGCAGTTAGTTTTAGAATCACTGGTCCGGTAAGGCCATTAGGAGCTCTTGGGGCGCGGCAACTGCCCCCTGAGTGCTGATCTGCCCCAACTGGCCCACTCCATTGATAATTATTAGAAGGGACAGGAAGGCCACGGGTGGATCGCCACTCTTGGGGTGGATAAGTGCTCCAAATGGTGCTCCAGTGCTCCTAACAGCCTTACCAGACCGAGGATTAAACTACTAATGTGAAGGTGGCCACGAAGGTGATGTTACTTTGGATAAAAACACTGTAATTCTTAAAATGTTTTGAGCCTTGTAACTGCTTCTGCAAGAAGAAGAGGAATGCTGGCAGAAGGCCTATGAGCACAGAACGTTGAACCTACATGGCAGCCACAATACAGACCCAAGAGAAAGACATTGTTTTATAAACAATATGTATTAACAACACGTTGTAGCAGCTTGTTTTAATTTTTTTAAAGGGGTAGTGCGGCAATTTATTTTTTCTGCTTAATTAACACACATTACAAAGCTATATAGCTATATCTGGCCCCACTCACAATGCACTCAACCTACATTACTACATCAGTAGTTCATACAATGCCCTGCAAGCAACAGACCTCTATGGCCATTCCTTATCTAGCACCAAGAAGTTAGAAGATTCACCTTAACAGCTCACTGACCTTTCCATTATGACCAACCCATTATTTAACTCATTCTGACCCATGACATGTGTTGAGTGTGTCTGTGTAGCAAATGAAGTACCAACAAAAACTACAGCTTACCTTGCAAAACATGAGCTTTCAAACAACTTCATAGGCAGAAAAATTAAAAACATAGGGGGACATTTATCAAGAGTTTTGTGCCTAATTTTCGGTGAATAATTGCATTTTTTACCCATTTTTGGTGTAAGTTCTATTTATGATCCAGTATTTGACAGGTGAATATTTTTAGATGCTTTTTTTTTTTTAATCTGCCTGTTTTGAGTATTCACTCAAAAGTTCGCATAATCTGGGATTAGCACCCAATTTATCATTTGCGACTTTTAAAAAATCACACAAAGAAGGAATGGACATGGTCCTTGAATGAAACCCTATTAGGAGACCCTTCCAACATATCTCTCTTAAAAGACAGACTCACTGAATATTTTAAAAATAACAACACGCCGGAGGTTCCCACACCCATTATTTGGGAAGCCCATAAATCGTTCATAAGGGGCGAACTAATAGCCCTAGGTTCCAGAGTTAAAAAAAAGAGAATCGCACGTATAGAAGAGATAACTAGCAAAATCTCCAATTTGGAAAACAAACGCAAAACAAATGCTGATGCACAAGTAAAAGATAACCTATTTAAGTTAAGAATGGAACTTAAGGATTTGCTAAACATACAAGCAGCTAAAGCACTACAAAGATGTAGGTATAAACACTACGCACATGGAGACAAAGGCTCAAAAATTATGACAGCTTTGATTAAACAAAGGAAAGAAAAATCCTTCATATATAAAATCACTAATGATAGTGGCAAAATAGTAAGAGACACCCCAAGCATAGCGAAAACTTTTTGTTCCTTCTATGAGAAACTATATAATATCCCTCAAACACAAAATACCAACCCCAACTACAAATCACAACTACTAAAAGACTTCCTACAACAGATAAAACTCCCTAATGTATCGGAACATGACAAACTATCACTTATAGACCCAATTACAACAGACGAGTTAGACAGAGTACTGACCTCAATCCCGGGGGGCAAGAGTCCAGGTCCTGATGGTCTATCCATAGCTTATTATAAAAAATTTAAGGGCATACTTATCCCACAATTTACAAATCTCTGTAATGATATGTTAGCTGGAGGTAAATTCCCAAAACAAATGTTAGAAGCTTACGTAACAATACTACCCAAAGAGGGAAAAGATCTCACACACTGCGGAAGTTATAGACCCATCTCATTACTCAACTCAGACTTGAAGTGGTGGGCAAAACTTCTAGCCATTAGGATGAAAAAATGTATTCCCTATCTAACTACTGAAGAGCAAACTGGCTTTGTTATGGGCAGGGAAGGCAAATTCAACACATCTAGAGTACTTAACGGAATTCACTACGCTAAAAGATCTAACACTCCCCTAATCCTTCTCGGCACGGATGCCGAGAAGGCCTTCGACAGGGTAGCTTGGGACTTTCTAATAGACACCTTGAAACTATTTGGATTCCCTTCACAATTCATATTTGCTGTTATGTCCCTATACACCGTCCCTACAGCTAGAATCAGAGTAAATGACACACTATCTGATCCTTTTCTGATCAGAAATGGAACAAGACAGGGCTGCCCCCTATCCCCAACTCTATTTATTTTAACTATGGAAATCCTGCTACAAAAAATTAAACAAACACCTCTCATTAAGGGAATTAGAATTGGCTCCTCTGTCCACACCACAGCTGCCTTTGCAGACGATTTATTATTATTCGTTACAAACCCAAAACAATCTCTCCCCACAATACTCAGAATATTTAAAGACTATGGTACCATATCCAATTTTAAAACTAATTATACTAAATCCGAAGCTTTAAATATCTCAGTACCTCACGCTCAAATCACGGAACTAAAAAAATTAGCCCCCTTTTCCTGGCCAGGTACGGCAATTAAATATCTAGGCATACTTGTCCCAAACGACCTGAGTAAACTTTATGACTTGAATTATAAACCCCAGCTAACCAAGATTTCCAAACAACTTGAGTCTTTAAAAATCCCCTTTGTGTCATGGCTAGGAAGGAAAAACTTGATTAAAACATATATCCTCCCGCAAGTGTTATACCTCTTACAGACTGTCCCAATTAAACTCCCGGCAGCGTTCTTCACTAAATGGAGATCAATTTGTAATAGATTTATTTGGCAAAACTCAAGACCCCGAATAGCATTTACACACATGAGACAGCAAAAATCACTAGGTGGCTGTGGCCTCCCCGATTTAAGGACATATTATCGGGCAATCCACTTGGCGAGATGGTTATCTCTGACTTCAACTAAGATATCCCCTTTATTTGTACAGTTAGAAAAACATATATTAGGTAGAGATAGCCTAATTTGCCTATGGACAAAATGCAAATACACAGATAAATGGGTCGGCCCCCTATTGAAGGGAACCCTTGATGTGTGGCAAAACTACTTTTATAAAACATTAGCAACAAAAGACCCACCACCACACATGCCATTAGGGTTATTACCTTCCTTCCTGTATGGACCTAAAACATCTCTGACATCTCCCTGGTCGAATCTACTGCACCTGACTATATACCCACACATTAGAACAACCGTAAACATACCAGATCTGGAGGATTTATATAATAACACCTCGATGGGTAGTGCCAGATCCACCAATAATGAGATATTTCAAAGCGAATGTAAGAGATTCCTAAAAGAATTTCCTTCCTATAGAGAATCTTCATGGCTAGAAAACTACCTGAACATGGATAGACTTCCTAAAGGTTTAATTTCTAAATTATATAATGGCCTTTTAACTAAGGAGGCAGACTCCACTCCACCTTTCATTGGTGCTTGGGAAAGGGAGCTTAATACTTCATTTTCTCACACTACAACCTTGCAAATCTTCAGAAACTCCCACGGTTTCTCGAGATGTGTTAAGATACAAGAAAACTCTTATAAATTACTTACCAGATGGTACAGAACACCTTATCTTCTGAAAAAAATGAATATACTTAAAACAGACACCTGCTGGAGATGCAATTCAGGTTCAGGTACGCTTTCTCATATATGGCTTAATTGCCCTAAGCTAACAAATTTTTGGCAAACAATCACCCGACAAATATTGATAATCTGTGGAAGCGATATACCCTTAGACCCATTACTAATACTCCTATGGGTCCCCAATCAGAGGTTTACGCCATCTAAAAACCACCTACCAACTCTATTACTGACAGCTGCAAAACTGCTAATCCCACTGCACTGGAGAGAGGATATTTCACCCACCCTAAAAGAGTGGATTGAAAAAGTTCAACTCATAGCAAGATTAGAAGAGCTATGCAGTTGGGAATCTGGCACACATGAGAAATATCTAACTCTATGGGAACCGTGGAACATATATTATAAAAAATATCTACAAACCTCCACCCCTACCTAGACAGTACTTAGTATTGAGAGCCAACAATTATTCTTTTCTCTCTATTTTATGCCATATGGTCATTCCACTATAGTACAAAACGTAAGGCCTTTCGGTACACACTTATTTCATTTCATTCTTACTCAAATATTTTCATATGTTATGTTAATTTGTATTATTACACTTTTCCTGCTTTTTCCCAACCGGTCACTTTTAATTACATCATCTGGAACGTTGGGAATACATATGATCTCTGTAAATTTTCTTTAAGTACATGTATCATAACTTGTTATAGCAGAAAAATTTTAAAAAACTGAGGTCACTATGTATCAAATTGATTGTATCTCTGAGCAAGGAACTGCGTATTCCCTAATGCTTATTGTATATGCTTAAACTGACCTTTTCAATAAAATAAGTTTGGAGAAAAAAAAAAAAAAAATCACACAAACAGGTGCAGGCTTACGTCTGGTCAGTGCCAGGTGAATAAAACCGCACATTTTTTTTTTTCATATTTGGGCCTTTTAGTGATCCACACATTTGCATAATTGCAATTTGAATTATTATAATTTTTTTAACCATAAATCTTTTTTTTCTGGCTTTGTTATATACTGAATGGTAAAATAAAGGATACCAATAGAAAGTCAAAAAATAAGCTTCAGTGGAAAAATACAAAGGTTATGGGTAGAGATGAGCGAACCTCGAGCATGCTCGAGTCGATCGAAACCCGAACTTTCGGCATTTGATTAGCGGTGGCTGCTGAAGTTGGATAAAGCCCTAAGTCTATGTGGAAAATGTGGATATAATCATTGGCTGTATCCATGTTTTCCAGACAACCTTAGAGCTTTATCCAAGTTCAGCAGCCCCAGCTAATCAAATGCCGATCGTTCGGGTTCGGATCTACTCGAACCCGAAGTCGGTTCGCTCATCTCTAGTTATGGGACTTAGAAGATAAGGAGGTAGAAAATGTAAGCAGAAAAATCACAATTTGAGGGGTTGGGTAGGGGTTAAATGGCTGGCATTTAATAGACCTCTGATGCCTACCATTAAAGTGTATTCAGTAGATGCCACAGCCAATGACCAATAATAAACATGGTTTGCTTGTTAAAAAAAAAACACTAAATTGCAATGTTACATGTCCACTAGATTCTCAGAACATAAATTGTTTGTCAGTTGTTTAAAAAGTTTATGTATGTTAGATCTGCAGCATGCTCCAGTTTTCCTAGTCAGGGTTCTTAATGGCTACAAAGCATATATCCTCTGCTGGGACCAATACCAACATTTATGGAAAATTACAATACATACTTTTGGTGATGTCACTGTAGGAAAACAAAAAGTGTCTGTAAGATGATGTCACAAAGTCTCTAGCTACACATTGTGGGATCCAGCAACAGGAGCTATAAGCTGATCATTGCTGAAGCCTTTTAATAAAAAAAAGGCAAATCCCTACCAATGCCTTAAAAATAAATGCACCCTATGATTATTACATGACACATACACATGTTTGTATATTGTTTTATTGAGCAGACTTTCTTCACACTTCTCTCACTCACACACACTTTCTGTGACACCACCCTATAAATGATAGGAATTTCCTGTCAGGTGGGCAGTTAAAGGCAGAGGCAGTTGAGTCTCAGTTAAGTGTGAGCTAACTACCTAGATGCATTGGTAAACCAAGAGGTGGGGTGACTGGGACCACACGAGAGACCCCCTTTCCTATGCCGAGGATTCTTCAGTCAGGACAGTCACCCCATAAGAAAAAGGCAGTTGGACTGATCCCTGGTAAAGCAAAGCAACGACTAAGTCGACGTACTATAGTGACAGACACTCGTCCACTTAGGGTTAGGCTAGGTTAGTGGGAGCTACACTTAGAGACAAAGACCTAGGACTCGTACTACCTTCCAGGGTGGTCAGCAATACTGGGAGGCACAAGGCGGTCAGATAAGATAATTGGAACTAATTGAAACTTGAGTACGAGAAGTTCACTACAAGAGTCAAGTATCTTTCTTCATACACATCTGAGCAGAGTACTGTATGAGGCAAGGGCTCCTACCCAGCCTCTACACCACTGTCTCTCAAGACAAGTCTTCACTTTCTCTTCTGTCACTATCTGCTCAAGTCTACCTCTGAAGTTCCTAAAGCCAAAGTATTTTGCACTAGCACTTGTTACCAGAATTTTTATTTTTTTGTATTGCACTAAATATTTTCACTAAAGTAAAGCACTGTTTAAGTTGGGACTTGTAATCCTTGTCGGCGTGTCTGTACTCTTACTTGCACCTTACAATTGTTCAACTAAAGGTCCGGTGCCTGTGTGTCCTAGGGTGGGTACTACTACTTCTGGAACAAGTCGCCCCAACACACCAGAGCCCACCTGCTGCACACACCATCTGCACTAGCAACCCAGGCCATGGCATATATATATATATATATATATATATATATATATATATATATATATGCACAGTGTCACTGTGCTGCCCTACTACTTTGACATGTTTGACTGAAAATATAGTATCCTTTCTATGCATAACCCTAAACTTTATTTAATATTAAACTGTATAAGAATATTTCAAGAATACTTTTTTAATTTCTCAGGAGATTCTCAGCTGTTATTTCATAATAAATAATAAAAGGTAAAAATTATACTATTCCCTATTTTCAATTTAATAGATACAGAGTCTAAATAGACATCCTAGGGAATCTGCCCCCAAGGTGCACTATGTGGTATAAGTATATGGTAAGTAGGATGACAGACAAAATGCTTACTAATGCTTTTACAGGTGGCTTTCATATTAAACAAATTGAAAAATAGATCATCTGAGGAAAAAAAACTAGAAATTTAAGAAAAATAAAATCTAAACATGAAGTAGACTGTATTCCTATCTACTGTATTCTTACATGTTTTACATATTTATTATGCTTTGCCATTTACTTTGACATTTTTAATTATTTTTTAGTTAAAATCATTTACTGTATGACAATATCTTGCTACTACCAAAATGACAAACATCCTCTTAGATGAAACGGCTGCATGGTCAACTTTTAATAGCATGGCCACTTTTGGCCAATTCAAAAATTATACTTAGAGCGGCTGTCTCATTGCAAAAAAACACAGTGGTTGTTTAGGTAAGGGGTGCTTTTACTATGTGGCCATGGCTGCTTCCCAATATCTGCTTGTCCATTACTGATGTTCCTCAGACAGGAAGGCCCTCTGCTCAGCACAGATAGCACAGAGGTCAGCTGCTGAGTGCGCATTTCCTTTCTGCCCAGTGGTAGTATTGAAAAAGAGGATCACAAAGGAAACCAGCAGCAGCAGTAAAACAAACAGGTAAGTGTACAGCTTTATTATTTTCAATGCAGCTTGGCCACTTATTAAAAAAACACCCCCTGCCCAGGAAACCCCTTTAATGAAATACATGGACTACTCTAATGTGAAGGAACAGGAGCCACTGCCTGTCCATTCCCAGAATTAGGCAAGTGATTGGAGGGGGGTCGGGGGCAACAAAAGTTGCATAGAAAGTTTTAACAAAAGAAGCAAAAATGTATTCATATTTTTTAAATTCAGTTAATTTCTGGTTCAGATTAAGAACCTTTTGCATTCCAGAGTGAAGTCCTGAATGAAGTTTTATGATGATTGAACACCACACGTTGCCTCTCCTCTGCATATCCCCATCTGAACACATTTGCACTCATATATAACTTCAGACATTTTCCAAACAAAGGAGTTTTTGTGCCATAGACAAGTTTCCTACGATTATTGGCTGACAAGAGTTGACATTTGGATGACTTTAGTGTCTGCCCACCTAATCTCTACTATTTCATGTATATCGAGTTCTAAGAGCCAGGACCTTACACTATATATATATACATATATATATATATATATATATATATATATATATATATATATATACATGACCATGAATGGAATTTGCTCTTTCACCAAAGGGTCAACACAATTCTGAGCAATGGTGAATTCTCATATAATGACAAAATCTTAAGATGTCTTTAAGTAATAATCCTGGTTGCAATGTAGTCAAAGTGAATACCATCTTAGAAATGCTACAGTCACCCCGTGTGGTGTCTTTTATTCCACTGAAGTCTTGAGAAGAAGACCTCTGTGTAACCAGTTACATGCCATACTCATACAGACTTAAGACTGAAGTCACATGATGCTTGCCTGAGGAATGTATGATGAGAAAATGATTTTTTTTTTTACTTAAAAAAAAATTCTCACATTAAAGCTCCATCATTACTCGTAGAAGATAAAATGGAGACCATCAACAAGACCACAGTTCAAGAATTCATTCTTGCTGGCCTTTCAGAATCGCCAAATCTAAACCTTTTTCTTGTTATTGTATTTTTATTGGTTTATATTGTCACTATACTTGGAAATGTATCCATTATTATGGCATATAAACATAGCCCCAAACTTCAAACACCTATGTATTTCCTTCTAGCCAACTTCTCCTTCCTAGAAATATGTTACGTCTCAGACACTTGCCCCAAGCTATTGTCCAACTCACTCACAGACCACAAGTCCATCTCTTTCTATGGTTGTGTCTCACAAATGTACTGTGGATTACTTTTTGCTGGCACTGAGTTTTACATTCTTGCCACTATGGCCTATGACCGATATAGTGCCATCTGCCGACCACTGTTATACAATATGATAATGAATAAGGTATCATGTATGAAGCTCGTAGGTGGTTCATGGGTTATTGGTGCCCTTAATGCTGTAATACACACATCTCTTACCTTTACTTTACCATTTTGTGGGTCAAATAAAATAAATCACTTTTACTGCGATATCCCACCTCTACTCAAATTATCATGTGTGGATACTAAGGTAAATGAGATGACTGTTTTCCTTATAAGTGGATGTGTTATTATTGGTTCTTTTATATTAACAATGGTCTCATATGTCAAAATCATCTCAACTATTCTGAAAATCAAGTCGGTCATGGGAAGAAAAAAGGCTTTTTCGACGTGTACCTCCCATTTAATGGCTGTCTCTGTGCTCTATGGCTCAATTTTCTCTGTATATTTCAAGCCAAACTCTAAGTATGAGATAGAACAAGACAGAGTTGTCTCCGTCCTGTACACAGTTGTAGCACCTCTGCTAAACCCTTTTATATATAGTATTCGCAATAATGAAATGAAAGGCGCTCTTCAAAAATTATTGCAAGCCAAACAGAAGAACCTTGTCTAGTTATGGTAACATCTGTACAACTATTTCTATAAGGGAAAAATTTTATGACGTACAGTATAACGAACATTTTGGTTACTTGTACATTATCAATTTTTGCAAACTTGGTGTCTGTTTTTTAATAATAAATTGTTGTGTTTTATGAATTGTTGTGTAAATTATTTTTGTAGCAAGCCATTTTTTTGAAAGGTAACAATACCCAGAGTGCTCCATTATATTTTAGAACAGTGCTATTCTCCATTCCCGTTAAATTGTAAGAATTTTATTGTGTGCAGTGATGTTAAGAAAAAAAAAGGAATGCAACGGACCCTAAGAAGCGTGTAGTATGCTGGCAAGGCTTAAAAAAGGAAGCTTGGCTTCAAATTAACCAAATTGTGCCAAAATTGTGTAAAGCCGCCCCACTCCACAGTTTTGCTAGTAATATGACTTTGTAAAAAAAAAAATTTCTTTACCATAATTTGCAGAAAATTCATGATACACACCAGTTAGTACCAGTACCAATAAGGGTATGGTCACATGATAATTTTTTTCTTTTGAAAAATCTATACAACGTGTGGCAGTAATCCAGATTCTTCTGGGGATTTGCAGCTTGTATGTTAAAGATTTGAGGTTTGCGCTAAAGATTATAGTTCCACACAAAATCTTTATGAAAAAAATTCAGCATTAACAAGACCTTTAAGGAAATCTATTACTAGGTTTATTGTGCCCCAAATGAGGGCAGCATAAACCAGTGAGAGAAATGCTGGACAGATTGGTATATTACTTAAATCATTTTGTTTAGCCGTTCTCCTAATATGCAGGAGAACAGGAGTCTTGCTACACACCTCCCCCACCCTCCAGCTGATGATTGACAGTTTACTGCCTGCACACAGCATGGATAGATGACTGCCAATTAGCAGTTGGTGGGCGGAGTTTTTTTGCTTCTCATGAATACAGAGGACTGCTGGGCCCATGCTTACAATGGAGAAGACTACTTATTGTCCATGTTATTCAGAAGGATATCTCTGAATCAGATGCACAGAACAATGTAAGTGATACATCATGTACAAACCAAAATGGTACAAGTGGCCCTCCCCAGCCTAATAATGACAGTCTGTTACAACCCCAAACACAAACTGCCATGGGTACCAGGGTATTAAGAGGAGTTAATGATAACTGCTTTATAAGCTAATACTGAACCCAGCTTAATATTTGATGCTTCCACTACTATGCCACATATCTTGGCCTAGCCCCTCCAAAATCTTAATACTGGTAATTAGAGATGAGCAAACTTTTAAAAAGTTCAGCTCACCAGGTTTCGTAGAACTTTGACGCAAAGTTCGGGTTCGTTCAAACCGAACTTTAAATGAACTACACTAAAACAGATTAACGATTGAAGCTACAATAGTTAAACTATAGGAGCTCTTTTGCCATGAAAATCGCGTCCAAAATTTACTTTTTGGCAACAAACACATGCTCTCTAAAGTCCCATTTATTTCAATAGGAGAAGCTGCAAAAATGCAAGTTTTAAAGCTACCTTGAAAAAGACCTGTCATGTCACTTCTTTGGAGTGTTTCTTCTTGTTCCAGGCATTAAAATGCTATAAAAATCTGGCCTAAAAAAGTGTGGTTTTTAATAACCTTACATAGTATTGCTGTAAGAAGCAGCAGTGGCTTTTACAGTTTAAGGCTATGTTCACACTACGTATATGTACGCCCGTAGTGCGAGCTGCGAATGTTCGCCCGTAGTTTTGAGCTTGATGCGTACGCTGGAAAGTATATGATATACGGCTGCACAGTGCACACTACGTATGAGTCTACGGCCCGATCGTAAACGGACCCGTAAAAAATGAACAAGACCATTGTTTGCGTCCGGAACTGTGCAAATTCACAGCCGTGGATTTACAGGCGGTCCGTACGGAGTACTTAAAAAATAGCCGGCAATAATGCTGAATGCCGATGCCTCTAATAGTTAATATATTAAATTAATAAAACACATTTTCTTTGTAATAAAGTCCCTTTCGTTGTTCAATAATTTAATTCTAACGAATCCATCATTGTGCAATAAATATACTGTTAAAATAAATAGATATATAAATAAATGTATATTTATATATATATTTATTTTTTTACAGTATATTTAATTGCACAATGATGGATTCGTTTAAATTACATTATTGAACAACTAAACTGATTTTATTACAACGAAAATGTGTTTTATTAATTAAATATTAATTATTACATGAAGCTCTTTAAGCCATTAATTGATATTGCCGGTAAAAGAGCATTCTGTACTAATCAATACTTTACTTTAATTAAAACAATTTTTCTTCTAATTATGTTATCACAATAGCATTATTAGAAGAAACATTTAGAATTATATGTGCGCTCAGCTGATTGGCTGATCGGCTGAGCGCACATATAAAGAGCCGGTCCGCAGCACAGTGACTTCATTGTGCTGCGGACCAGCGAAGAGGACACATCGGGACATCGGATGGTGAGTATAAAGCTCTCCCTACCCCCTCCCCAGCACTGCACCCATCCCAGTAAGGAAGGGGGGTCACCTTCCTTGCTGGTATGGGTGAAGTCTGACATCAGTCTGGCCCCAAGGGATTAAGGGGGATGCAATGCATCCTCCCTTAACCCCTTGGGGGCCAGACTGTAAGCAGCGATCTGTAAAGATGCTGCATACTGTAAGGTGCACAACACCGCTCACAATTATGGGTGTTGTGCTCCTGTTTGTGTATTTTTTGTGTGTTTCTCCCTTTTTGTTTTTCAGATATCGGTATCCAGTGGATTATGTCAGATTCCATGGACTACGTCGATGACCGGCGTTTTTTTTTTTTTTATATAAAATGGTCAATGAGGGGTGTGGGGGTGTTTTTATTTGAATAAAAAAATTTTCCCTTGTGTCTTGTCTTTATTTCTTTACTTTATAGACTTAGAAGTGGAAGCCGTCTAATAGACGGAATCCATTACTAAGTCGGGGCCTAGTGTTAGCCAGTATAAAATGGCTAACACTAACCCCCTATTATTACCCCAGTAACCAATGCCACCAGGGATATTGGGAAGAGCCGGGTGCCAGTGGTCCCGGAGCGTCAAAATAGGGGGGACCCTATGCGTTTTTTTTATTATTATTTATTTATTTTTTAAAAAAACGCATAGGGTCCCCCCTATTTCCCAGCCGGGTTAAAAACCAAGCAACAGCAGCCTGGTAAAACCAGGGCGGGAAGAGCCATTGGTTTAGGCCCTCCCCAGCCTAGATCTTACCAGCCTGCTGCCGCCCCAGTCCAGGAGCGCCAATTTTGACGCTTCGGGACCACTGGCACCCGGCTCTTCCCAGTACCCCTGGTGGCATTGGTTACTGGGGTAATAATGGGGGGGTTAGTGTTAGCCATTTTATACCGGCTAACACTAGGCCCCGACTTAGTAATGGATTCCGTCTGTTAGACGGCTTCCACTACTAAGTCTATAAAGTAAAGAAATAAAGACCATACACAAGTGAAATTTTTTTTATTCAAATAAAAACACCCCCACACCCCTCATTGACCATTTTATAAAAAAAATAATAAAAAAAACCGCCGGTCATCGACGTAGTCCATAGAAACTGATGTAATCCACTGGATACCGATATCTGAAAAACAAAAAGGGAGAGACACACAAAAAACACACAAACAGGAGCACAACACCTATCATTATGAGCGGTGCTGTGCACCTTACAGTATGCAGCATCTTTACAGATCGCTGCTTACAGTCTGGCCCCCAAGGGGTTAAGGGAGGATGCATTGCAGATGTCAGACTGCCCCCATACCAGCAAGGAAGGGGTTAAGTGACCCCCCTTCAGTGCTGGGGAGGGGATGGGGAGAGCTTTATACTCACCATCCGATGTCCCGATGTGTCCTCTTCGCTGGTCCGCAGCACAATGAAGTCACTGTGCTGCGGACCCGCTAATTATATGTGCGCTCAGCCGATCAGCCAATCAGCTGAGCGCACATATAATTCAAAATGTTTCTTCTAATATTGCTATTGTGATAACATAATTAGAAGAAACATTTGATGTTTTAATTAAAGTAAAGTATTGATTATTACAGTTTGCTCTTTTACCAGCAATATCAATTAACGGCTTAATAGAGCTTCCTGTAATAATTAATATTTAATTAATAAAACATATTTTTGTTGTAATAAAATCAGTTTCGTTGTTCAATAATTTAATTTAAATGAATCCATCATTGTGCAATTAAATATACTGTAAAAAAAATAAATATATATATATAAATATACATTTATTTATATATATATTTATTTTAACAGTATATTTAATTGCACAATGATGGATTCGTTTAAATTTAATTATTGAACAACGAAAGGGACTTTATTACAACGAAAATGTGTTTATTAATTATTAACCTGTTCCCAACCACAGACGTAACTGTATGTCCCTTTTTGTTGTGCGCTTGTGCTCAAGGATGTACAGTTACGACCTGAGAGGAAACAGGCACAGTACCTGCACCTGTGCCATCTGCTGGGCACCTTTCACATCTACCGAGACCCGGGCTGAAACCGGATTATGGCAGTTAACCCTATAGGTAATGTGATCAATGCAATTGCAGGATCTATAGTGTAGAATAGAGGGGGAACTATATATATAATTCTAGACATATAATCCCTATAGCTCCCAATGCTAATAACAAATGTAGGGAGAAAATAAAATATAGATATTTAGTATTGCCGCATACGTAATGATGCTGGCAATAACATGGATAAGTTATAGCATCACAAAGCTATAACCGTATAAAGTCTGACAGATCAGATTTCAAAAATGGACCAGTCCTGAACGGGAGAATAATAATAATAATTATAATAATAATAACAACAACAACAGTAAACATAATTAGGAGTATAGAGGGTTAGGATCTGCTTCAGAAGTAAGGAGCCTAAGATACTTAGGTGTTAAACTGATGAAACAAGACATTGCTCGAAGAAGCCATGGATGTCTGGACCAGACAGAGAAGAGAAACAATGAATTAAATGTCATTGTGTATTGTGTCTAAGTCCCATTCACATTGTGTTCCCTTGTAAGGTTTGCAGTAAGGGTGAAATACCAGCTACCAGCATATCCCTACCACTGTTCAGGTGATAAAGGAATACAACAGACATCTGTAATTTGGTTTAAAAAAAAAAAAAAAAAAGAGTGTCCACCTAATCTTCAATTGCATATTACACTGTAGACTTCTATTATGTAAAGTAGGCAAACTGACTGAGACTTTTTTATTATTATTATTTATTATTATTATTTATTGATTTATTTATTATATAATCCCATACTAGCCTACTGTATATACAGTACCAAAACAAATATCATAATGTATATGTAAAGTGTCACTGTCGTTATCACTTTTAAAATCTAAATCAGCAGTGGATGTGATTAGAGATGAGCAAACGTGCTTGTCCCAGCTTGGTACTCGATCGAGTATTAGGGTACTCGATGGTACTCGTTACTCGGACGAGCATCTCGCGATACTCGAGAAAATCTTGTCATCCGTTTCCTGTAAGTTTGGGTGCTATTTCTCAGCCAATAAACATGCAGGAAACTCTTTGGTACATCCTGCGATGATGTGGGTCCCATTTATGTCAATAGCAGCGATTGGTTGGCCAGATCAGATGACCCTGCCATATAAAACTCGGCGCCGGCAGTGCTCGCTTCAGACACATGCTGTGAGAGATCAGGGACAGAGCTGCTGCTGGTCAGGGAGAGTGTCAGTGTAGGATTTAGCGTTCCAGTAGGCAGGGTATATACTAGCAATATAAACAAACAGACCTTTTCATGGCTTAAAAGCTTTTATTAATACTATTACTACAGACTGCTGGCTGGACTTGCATTTAACCAACACACTGTGGTGACAGGCTGCTGGCAGAAAGGGGTGTGTATGCAACACCTAATTCACTCTAAGAAGTGCTCAGTGTACTCCTTTTTGATTTTGGGGCTGACGGTCCTGGTGTACTACACTGTATTGCTTGGATTTGTAGTGCATCCTGTATAGAACTTCACTGTTTATTGTATTGGGGTGACAGAAAGTGTGTACAGTTGGTGCCCATACCAGATAGCACCCCCTAAACTAGTGTGTACTACACTGTATCGCTGGGATTTGTAGTGCATCCTGAATTCAACGCAGTCCACCCACGCTACCCAAGGGAGTGGAACCTTTGCTCCATTAGCTCAGCCTCCTTCCCCACAGCCTGGCCCCTCCAGGGAAAGAAGGGATTCAGAACCACCACCATGCTTCCAGGAACTCTTTTCTCGACCCTTCCCTGAGTCAGAGCAACCGGAGTAGTCAATCTGTCCTGATGCCCAAACTGTGCAGGTCACGCAGTCAGTGGGTGATGATAGTGGGGACTTGCAAGCGAGGTTTGAAGAGGTGTCTGATGATGACGATGAGACTCGGTTGTCAGACAGTGAGGTTGCTGTCATGGATGTAACTCAAAGTAAGGGATAGAGTGAGGAGCTGGTGGATGAGGACGAGGTGACTGACCCGAGCTGGGTGGATAAGCCTAGTGAAGACCTTGCTTCTGAGGTGGAGGCAAGCTCACCCGCAGGACCGGTTGGAAGAGGAAGAGGGGTGGGCAGAGGGAGAGGCAGGGGCAGAGCGAGTAGATCAGCAACTGTTTCACAGAGTCAAACTGCTAGTGACCGACGTACTGTAGTGTGCAACGTGTGCCACGGCAGGATCAGCAGGGGAGCCACCACTACCAGCCTAACCACTACCAGCATGCGCAGGCATATGAATGCTAAACACGCCACCCAGTGGAACCAAGGCCATTCAGTGAATGCAAGTCGCACCCCTGCTCCTTCCCCTGTGCCCCGTGCTGGCTCTGTCACTCCCCCCGCCCAGGCCTCAGGCACAAGCGCCTCACACCCTACATGCACCCCTTCGCCTCCACTATGCTCCACACCCTCCAGCAAGGTGTCCAAGCGCAGCGTTCAACTGTCCCTGCAGCAACTGTCTCTTGCCTCCATGTTGGCTTTTGCTAGACCTTTACTGGCATTCATGTTGACTACTGGTGTGCCTGCCCTTGCCTCGTTGTTGCTGGGCCTTAACAGGCTGACGTTTATAAAAATGAACAAAGCCTTGATTTCAGCTAAATTCAACTGTCCACCCGGGGAAAGCAGCTGAACATGAAGATTCTTGGTATCTCCTCCTCCTCCTCTTCCTACAATTCTCAGCCAAAGTCTTCTTCCGCCATGCAGGGTCTGGCCTAATTATTGGGAGGCTCAATTGCTTCCTCACTCCTAATGGTTCTCTGTGTTCTCACTGCCATGCTCTGACGTCACACTACGTCTGCTGAGGAGCGGGACTGGTTGCCGGGGGCCCGCCGATCGCGCCCCTGCCAACCAGCCTGCTGATTAATTTTTTTTTTGTGTAGTGTCTCTGTAGTGATCAAAGGGTTTTGGGCCAACGAAGTGGAGACAACACGTCTGTAAGAATAGGGACAAACAATGGAGGATGTGACATAAAAACATGGCTCAGGAGGGAAGGAAGCAAGGAAGGGGAGGTCACAGGAAGTGGAGACCAGACCTGAAGGAGATGGAGACCTGTGTGGTTAAAGGATGATAGTGTGTGGTAACTATGCTTGAAATTGTTGTTGTTGGAATTGATGTAATATTTCGTTTTTTGTAGTGTAATGGTTATATTGTATTTGTATTGTATTTTCATCTCTTTCTGCTCTTTTATATGTCTGTACAATTCTTATAACAAATATAAAATTAGTATTTCACTCTGACAATATGTGATTTACTTTACACTCGCTCTTGTTTTTCATTTACTGGCCCAACCTTGAATCTAGACCCAGTAAAAGGGTGGTGTGTATATATACGTATTATCTATACTCTAGATATATATTTATATATACATAATATTTCTTACATTTTGGCCTGTCGAGAGGCATCAAGTGTACCCTTGATGGTGAGTGCTGACTGACAACTGGCCTAGTCAGTTAGCTGTCAGCACCCGGGTTCATGTCCACTACATATCCCAGCCCCTGGACTCACTTGCTTCCTCACTGACTTGTAATGGTTCTCTGGGTGCTCAATGCCATGCTGATTCTGCCCTAATTTTTGGGAGGCTCACTTGCTGCCTCACTTACTTGTAATGGTTCTCTGGGTGCTCAATGCCATGTTGCTTCTGGCCTCATTTTTGGGAGGCTCACTTGCTGCCTCACTTACTTGTAATGGTTCTCTGGGTGCTCAATGCCATGCTGCTTCTGGCCTAATTTTTGGGAGGCACACTTGATTCCTCACTGACTTGTAATGGTTCTCTGGGTGCTCAATGCCATGCTGCTTCTGGCCTAATTTTTGGGAGGCTCACTTGCTGCCTTACTTACTTGTAATGGTTCTCTGGGTGCTCAATGCCATGCTGCTTCTGGCCTAATTTTTGGGAGGCTCACATGCTTCCTCACTGACTTGTAATGGTTATTTGTGTGTTCAATGCCCTGCTCTGTCTGGCCTAATTTTTGGGAGGCTCGCTTGCTGCCTTACTTACTTGTAATGGTTCTCTGGGTGCTCAATGACATGCTGCTTCTGGCCTAATTTTTGGGAGGCTCACTTGCTTCCTCACTTACTTGTAATGGTTCTCTGGGTGCTCAATGCCATGCTGATTCTGCCCTAATTTTTGGGAAGCTCACGTGCTTCCTCACTCACTTTTAAGGATTCTCTCTGGGCTCAATGCCATGCTAGGTCTGGTATAATTTTTGGAAGGCTAACTGGCTACCGCTTCTACCTTGTTCGCTCTGTTCTCACTGCCATGCTGTGTCAGGCTGAAATTTTGGGTGGTTCATGATATGCTACCTCTGTTTTAATGGTTCCCCGTGTTCTCAAATTCCAGGGCCTCTTAAGAAGACTGTATTGTTCTATGTGTCTTCACTGCCTGACATCACACTACGTCTGCAGAGGAGCGGGGCTGGTTGCCGGGGGCTCGCCGATAGCGCCCCCGCCAACCAGCCAGCTGTTTTTTTTGTTTTTTTTGTCTAGCCGTGTCCGGGGCCTCAACACCCCCGGTCGAGAGACATCAAGTGTACTCTTGATGGTGAGTGGTGAGTGAGAGCAGGCCTAGCCAGTTAGCTGTCAGCACCCGGGTTCATGTCCACTACATATCCCAGCCCCTGGACTCACTCCAATTTTTGGGTGGGCTCACTTGATTCCTCACTCACTTGTAATGGCTCTCTGTTTGCTGAATGCCATGCAGTGTCTGGCCTAATTTTTGGGAGGCTCACTAGCTTCCTCACTCACTTGTAATGGTTCTTTGTGTGTTCAAGGCCCTGCACTGTCTGACCTAGTTTTGGGGAGCCTCAATAGCTTCCTCACTCACTTGTAATGGTGCTCTGTGTGCTGAATGCCATGCTGTGTCTGGCCTAGTTTTGGGGAGCCTCACTAGCTTTCTCACTCACTTGTAATGCCTCTCTTTGTTTAAGGCCCTGACGTGTCTGGCCTAGTTTTGGGGAGCCTCACTAGGTGTGCCTGCCCTTGCCTCCTTTTTGCTGGGCCTTAACTGGCATCCATGTTGACTACTGCTGGGCCTTTACTGGCATCCATGTTGACTACTGCTGGGCCTGCCCTTGCCTCCTTTTTGCTGGGCCCTAACTGGCATCCATGTTGACTATTGCTGGGCCTTTACTGGCATCCATGTTGACTACTGCTGGGCCTTAACTGGCATCCATGTTGACTACTGGTGTGCCTGCTCTTGCCTCCAGGTTGACTACTGCTGGACCTTTACTGGCATCCATGTTGACTACTGTTGACTACTGTGGTGCCTGTCCCTGCCTCCAGGTTGACTACTGCTGTGCCTTCACCGGCATCCATGTTGACTACTGCTGGGCCTTCACTGGCATCCATGTTGACTACTGCTGGGCCTTTACTGGCATCCATGTTGACTACTGCTGACTACTGGTGTGCCTGCCCTTGCCTCCATGTTGGCTATTGCTGGCCCTTAACTGGCATCCATGTTGACTACTGCTGGGCCTTAACTGGCATCCATGTTGACTATTGCTGGGCCATTACTGCCATCCATGTTGACTACTGCTGACTACTGTGGTGCCTGCCCTTGCCTCCATGTTGGCTACTGCTGGTCCTTAACTGGCATCCATGTTGACTACTGCTGGGCCTTAACTGGCATCCATGTTGACTACTGCTGACTACTGGTGTGCCTGCCCTTGCCTCCATGTTGGCTACAGCTGGGCCTTAATTGGCATCTATGTTGACTACTGCTGGGCCTTAACTGGCATCCATGTTGACTACTGCTGACTACTGGTGTGCCTGCCCTTGCCTCCATGTTGGCTACTGCTGGGCCTTAACTGGCATCCATGTTGACTACTGCTGACTACTGGTGTGCCTGCCCTTGCCTCCATGTTGGCTACTGCTGGGCCTTAACTGGCATCCATGTAGACTACTGCTGGGCCTTAACTGGCATCCATGTTGACTACTGCTGGGCCTTAACTGACATCCATGTTGGCAACTGCTTGGCCTTAACTGGCATCCATGTTGACTACTGCTGGACCTTTACTGGCAGCCATGTTGACTACTGCTGACTACTGTGGTGCCTGTCCTTGCCTCCATGTTGGCTACTGCTGGGCCTTAACTGGCATCCATGTTGACTACTGCTGACTACTGGTGTGCCTGCCCTTGCCTCTATGTCGGCTACTGCTGATCCTGCCTGGCCTCCATGTTAACTACTGTTGCTCCTGCCTGGCCTCTATGATGGTTACTGTTGCTCCTGTCTGGCCTCCATGTTGGTCACTGTTGCTCCTGCCTGGCCTCCATGTTGGCTACTGCTGATCCCGGCAGTTCTCTGTGTGCTCAATGCCATGCAGTGTTTGGCCTAATTTTGGGGAGGCTCACTTTCTTCCTCACTCACTTTTAATGGTTCTCTGTGAGCTCACTGCCATCCTAGGTCTGGTATAATTTTTGGAAGGCTGACTGGCTACCGCTTCTACCTTGTTCACTCTGTCCTCACCGCTATGCTGTGTCAGGCTGAGTTTTTGGGTGGTCCCTACGCCTACCAGGCTGTTGCACAGAATAAGGCATTAGGCAGCCTCAGAGACATGCATACATGCTGCCTCTGCTGTTTCCTGTCCATTTCCGTTGTGTTTCCATCAATTTCTGAGGTTGACAGGTTTTCACACGACCTTCCCTCTACCGAACCTGAGTCTCCCATTTACTTCAATGGGTTTCGTACCTCGAAAAGAGCACTCGAATATCGGGAGATATTCGGTTTCGAGTAACGAGCACCCAACCATTTTAGTACTCGCTCATCACTAGATGTGATATAAAGCCAGTTTTCAATTTACATTCATTATTTGTTTTTTAGTTATCATGGAGGACACGGCACTTCCTGTTTTCTGACTCTTTTTTTTTTTTCTCAAAAGACAGAAAACAGGAAGTCCTGTGTGTCCCAGGCCATCTGAGAGAGAGAGAAGGCAGTCATGTGATTGATGGATACATTGAGCCGTGACTCTCTGTACTGGCCGGAATTTCTGTGTTTAGTTTGTTTTTAACAACTAGCACAAGTCAAAAAGTCTGCCTTCGGGAGACCGGACCTGGATTTTTGGTAAGTACAGCTTTGTTTTACAGCATGATAAAAAATAAAAATAAAATAAATAATAATGAATGTATATTGCATATTTGCTTTATAGCACATCTAGATTTTAAAAGTTATAACAGCAGGTACACTTTAAGCTACAGTATATGCAATACTAAGGTTAATAGAACCAAGTAATAGACCCTAGAGTCATAATGAAATGTTAATGAAATCCCTTGTGTCTTCCCAGTCCTCAAGGGTGGCTTAAAGAAAACAAGTGTTTATTATAGAAACAATACTTAAGGGACATTTCCCCCATGAGTAGCAAATTAACACATAATAACTATAGCATAATATTAACCATACATTTTTACTACTAATCCTTTATTATCATCATTATGTTTATTACATTCAGTGACCATAACATTCAGATAGAATGCATTTTGGTTACCAAAAACTACCAAAATATCACCTAACAGTAATATACAGTATGTGAAAAGTAAAGAAAAAAAATACTCTTTTTTTTAATTGTTTTTTTATTTGGAAAACAGTATTAACCCCTTAGGGACCAAGCCTGTTTGGGCCTTAATGACCAGGCTAATTTTTCAAAATCTGACCTGTCTCACTTTATGCGCTTATAGCTCAGTGATGCTTTAACGTATGCTAGCGATTCTGAGATTGTTTTTTCGTAACATATGGTACTTTATGTTAGTGGCAAAATTTGGTCACTGTCTTGTGTGTTTTTTGTGAAAAACATCAAAATATAATGAAAAATTTGAAAATTTTGCACTTTACGAACTTTGAAATTCTTTGCTTCTAAAAAAAAAGGCACATGACAAAAATTTGTTAGTAAGTCACATTATCAATATGTCCTCTTTATTCTGGCTTCATTTCGTAAACATATTTCACTTTTTTAGGGTGTTACGGGGCTTAGAAAAGTATCAGCAAATTATCAAATTTTCATGAAATTTCCAAAACTGATTTTTTTAGGGACCAGTTCTTTTTTTAAGTTGATTTAGGAGGCTTGTAGACTGGAAACCCCCATAAGTGACCCCATTTTGGAAACTAGACACCTTAAAGAATTAATCTAGGGGTATAATGAGCATTTTAACCCTACAGGGGCTGGAGGAAAGTATTCACAATTAGGCTGGAAAAAAATGAAAAATAGAAATTTTCCAACAATATATTTGTTAAGATTAAAGTATCTCATTTTCATAATAAACATGAGAGAAAATGCACCCCAAATTTTGTAACGCAGGTTCTCCTGAGTAGAACGGTACCCCATATGTGGGCGTAAACTACTGTATGGGCACACAGCAGGCCTCAGAAGGAAGGGAGCACCTATTAGCATTTCCAGTTCAGATTTTGCTGAAGAAATTTCTGAGCGCCAGGTGCGTTTGCAGAGCCCCTGTAGTGTCAGCAGAATAGAACCCCCCCAAAAGTCACCCCATTTTGGAAAGTACACCCATCAAAGAATACATCTTGGGGTGTGGTGACCATTTTGACCCCACAGGTATTAGAGGAAAGTATTCAAAAGAAGACATTAAAAATGAAAAAATAGAATTTTTCCAATAATATGTTTGTTTAGTTTGAAATTTCTCAATTTTACGAGGAACAGGGGAGAAAACTCACCCCAATATATGTAACGCAGGTACTCCTGAGTAGAACGGTACCCCATATGTGGGCATAAACCACTGTGTGGGCACACAGCGGGCCACAGAAGGAAGGGAGCGCCAAGCATTTTCAGTGCATGATTTTCCTGAAGAAGTTTCTGAGCACCAGGTGCGTTTGCAGTGCCCCTGTAATGTCTACAGAATAGAACCCCCCCAAAATCACCCCATTTTGGAAAGTACACCCCTCAAGGAATTCATCTTGGGGTGTGGTGAGCATTTTGACCCCACAGGTATTGGAGGAAAGTATTCAAAACTAGACCGTAAAAATGAAAAAAAAAATAGAATTTTTTCAATAACATGTTTGTTAAGTTTGAAATTTCTCAATTTCACTAGGAACAAGGGAGAAAAAGCACCCCAAAATTTGTAACGGAGGATCTCCTGAGTACAATAGTACCCCATATGTGGGCATAAATCACTGTATGGGCACACAGCAGGGCTCAGAAGAGAAGGAGTGTCATTTTAGTTACAGGCAATATGTGGGTGTTTACTGGTTATCTGGGGTGGTAATAGACAATCTCGGGGTGTTTACTGGCTATCTGAGGTGGCAGCAGGCAATCTGGTGGGGTTATGGGCAATCTGGGGTGGTTACGAGCAGTCTGTGCCAATCTGGGGTGGATACGGTCAATCTGGGGGGGTTACGGTCAATCTGGGGTGGTCACAGGCAATCTGGGGTGGTTACGGGCAATCTGGGGTGGTTACTGGCTGTATGGGGTGGTTATGGGCAATCTTGGGGTGTTTACTGGCTATCTAGGGGTGGGGCCTGGCTATCTGGGGTGGTGATGGGCAATCTGGTGGTGTTCACTGACTATCTGGGGTTGCAATGGGCAATCTGGGGTGGTGACGGAAAATCTGGGGTGGTGACAGGCAATCTGGGGTGGTTGCGAGCAATCTGGGGTGGTTGCGAGCAATCTGTGGTGGTTACAGGCAATTTGGGGTAGTTACAGGCAGTCTGTGGCAATCTGGGGTGGTTACGGGCTGTCTGGAATGGTTATGGGCTATGGGGGGGATACTGGCAATCTGGGGAGATTACGGGCAATCTGGGGAGATTACGGGCATTCTGGGGTGGTGACAGGCAATCTGGGGTGGTTATGGGCTGTCTGGAATGATTATGGGCTGTCTGGGATGGTTATGGGCTATCTGGGATGGATACGGGCAATCTGGGGTGGATACGGACAATGTGGGGAGGTTACAGGCAATCTAGGGTGGTTACAGGCAATCTGGGGTGGTTACGGGCAATCTGGGGTGGTCACGGGCAATCTGGGGTGGTTACGGGTAATCTGGGGTGGTTACGGGTAATCTGGGGTGGTGACGGGTAATCTGGGGTGGTGATGGGTAATCTGGGGTGGTTACAGGTAATCTGGGGTGGTAACGGGTAATCCAGGGCACTTGACTTTGGTGACAGGCGTAAAAAAGTGCCGGCACCATTTGGAACAAGCGATCAGTGGTATATAGTATATACCGCTGATCACTTGTACTAGGACCACACCGGGTGGTCACCGATCATTGCCCCATGCTCTCCGCCACCTCCGGTGGTGGAGAGAATGAAGCTTTGATCATTTTTAGGAATCCATCACTGTGAACAGAGTCTGTTCACAGTAATGACGGCGGCCATCTTGGATCAGATGGCCGCCCAGGGAGGGGAGGGTCAGTGGCCAGGTCACTAGGGTTAATTCTGGGGATGGGGGGGACATGTTTTCATCTCCTCTCACTGTGGATTCACGGTGAGAAGAGATGAAAGCGTTCAGCTGCGCTGGCAATGCCCGTTACCGGTAGCCGCCGTTATACTGGCAATAACGGCGGTCACCGGTGAGGGGACTTGCCGGGACTGACCCCACACTCTGCCCCAACCCCTCAGCGACCTCCGATAGCTGAGAGGAGGGGGCTGCGGGCATTACCGGCGCCGCTGAACTATTCTGCACCATCGCCATAAAGAGCTGATGGCAGCAGAATAGAGCCCATTAGTGATCGCCGTAAAAATCCGTATCGGCGGTCACTAATAACATAACACATGTATTCTCTGGGTCGCTACGGTTACGGCGATACCACATTTGTATAGGTTTTTTTTAACTATTACCGCTTTGGCGCAATAGAAACTATTATCCTAGGAAAAACCCACAAAAACTGTCCCTGCATTGCAAGATCCATAGCGTTCTCATCTTTTGCGCAACAGAGCTGGTTTTGGGCTTATTTTTTGCGGGAAGATCTGTAGTTTCTATTGATACCAAGTTTTATATGTATATGACTTTTTGATCTCTTTTATGACGTATTTTCTAAAGTGGATTGATAAAATACAGCTATTCTAGTACTGTTTTTTTTATTTTTTTTTTACAGCGTGTGTCGTGCGATATAATTATTGATATAGTTTTATAGATTGGGTTGTTACGGACGTAACGATACCAAATATGTATAGGATTTGTGTTTTTTATCACTTTTATGTAATGTTTTATAGTGTATGGGGAATGTAATGCATCTTTATTATTGGGGGGGGGGCTGGGGGGGCTGTGTTGTGTTTGGTGCACACTTTTTTTTACTTTTACACTAGTGTACATTACTGTACACTAGTGTAAAATACTTAGATTATTGATACAATACATTGCAGTACCTGATCTACTGCAATGTATTGTATCATGCCTCATGCTGACAGGCAATAGCCACAGCCACCCCTGTCAGCATCAGGCATCTCCATGGTGACCCCGGGGACCTTCATTAGGACCCCGGAATCACCATGGAGACATCGGGACCCCGGACATCGCGATCATGTAAGTGGACCTGCGGTGCCGTCCGGGATCCAACGGGACCCGTTAAATGCCGCTGTCATGGTTTGACAGCGGCATTTAACGGGTTAAACTGTCCGGAGCGGAGAATCCTCCGCTCCCGGCAGTTACAGGAGGGTGTCAGCCTGTAGAAAAATAAAAAGGCGTACGCATCGGAATAAGCCCATTAGTGGCCGCCGTGAAAAGGCAGCATGGCGGTCACTAAGGGGTTAAACCAAAATATGTACTGTACAATGCAATAATAAAAGTAAAACAAACAAAAAAAACCACAAAGTTGTACATACCCTGTTGATTAAGGCTATGTGCACACTACGTAAAAGTACGGCCGTTGTTACCATCGCCAACGTGTGTGCACATTGCCACTGCTACTATGGGATCCCAGCTGGAGCGTATACACATCGTATATGCTCCGACCGGGATCCTGCAAGGGGCCGCAAAGAACTGACATGTCAGTTTTCTGCGGCCGAAATTCAGTGAATTGCGGCCGTAGGAAACCCTGTCAGTTCACACAGTGAAGCGAGCAGCTGAATGATCTGGGAAGAGACCGGCCATTCCGTGACCCGGCCGGTGTCGCAGAATGGCCGGTCTCTTACGTTGTGTGAACATAGCCTAAAAAAAAATCTCCAACTAGATAACTATTCAACAATGACAAGGAACCACCTAACATGCTGTGTTCCCTGACCCTAAACCTTTTTTGTTTTCCCTTCTAAAGGCTGTATAAGGGCTATTTTATTTATTTTTTAATTTTTCTGCACTATGATCTGTAGAGTTTTAGGGTTCTTTCGGACCATTTGATCACTTTTTTTATTGATTTCAATTCCCAATGCCTTGCAGACTCAAGCAGAATGTTGGTGGGAACAAAGCGCTTTGCTTCGTTCCTACTGTGAATTTGCTAATCCCGTTGGCCCTGCACCACTACGTGTAATAGCAATGTGTGGCCAATGGCTGATGATTATACTATAAAATATATTACTTCACAGGCAAAGGGGAATGAGCTGGATTCTTGCCCTGATGCATATTGAATACAGTTAGGGTCCTATTAAACGTTCCAATCATAAAGTGTAAATTAGCGCCGATCTACTAGATCGGTGCTCGTTTACTGAGCAATTAGATGGGCAAACTATCAGACAGCAAGGGCTGCATGGACATCGTTAGCAATGTCCGTGCAGTCCTTGCCTTTAGTATTAAATACTAAAGTAATAACTCACCTTGTCATGTTCCCTGGTGTCCTCAGGCCTCCCTGGGTGTCCTCGGAGGCCTTTCCCAGTGTCTGCCTTCTCTGCCTTCTCAGCCAATCACATGCCGAGACCGAACATGGCAAGGTGAGTTATTACTTTATCGGCGCTCATTTACACTTTATGATTGGGACGTCTAATAGGACCCTAACTGTATTCAATATGCATCAGGGCAAGGATCCAGCTTATTCCCCTTTGCCTGTGAAGCAATTTTTGACCAAGAAAGTTTTCAATGCTAGAACACCCTCCCTAACCATAAGATTTTGAACAATACAAATTCTCAATAAAATACAATACAAAATCAAGTCTACTTTTAAACAAAAGCATTTGCACAATATTTAATTTGCGATTGATATTAAGTTAGAGCTTCAGTCTTGTTATTTTATAATCATTTATATATTTTTTTTATATTCTAGAAATCAGTATACATATGGGACACAACGAGCGATAATTGCTTTTCTGTTTGTAAATGATTAGATGTCACAATGTGCTGGATACCTTTGGGTTTAAAGTTCTTTGTCTAATTTGAAGAAAATATACAGTACAGGCTGCTATAATTGTCCCTGATCAACAAATTAACGGGAAACTAGTGTCTATGAAATACATACAAGGGTCCATAGGGATTGCTTTACCCAAGAGTAAGCAATACTACAGTATATTAGCCTACAATTTACAGCATTAGATGGCGGATTTGACTGTTCTACAAGAAAATTATTCCAGTAGGTTATCATTGTGTTTTTGTAGTTTTGTGAAGTGTTTTTGGTGATTTTTGTTTTATAATTTTTCGTATTGTTTTTACAATCCAGTGTCTCATTGTTTTTTGTATTACAGGACAGGACAGGTCCTCGAGAGAGAGAGATTTCTCCGATAGGATGTATGAAAATACCCTCTTATGGCATATGTTCTATGGTAACATCATAGGTTTACGTTTGGCTACTCTTTTCTTTTTACAGTGTGTATATATATATATATATATATATATATTTATTTATTTTAATTCAGGTTTAAGCCCAAATTATAATGCAATGTTTTTCTAATTGGCGACTCTTTTCTTAACCAACATCAAGAACAAGTTCCAAGATACTTTGCACACACTCTACAACAGTTGTTTTCGTAATTCAGGAAATTTGGTACATAGCTCTGGTAAATTATAAGGGTATGTTTGAACACATGTATTTTTATCTTTTATTATTATTTTGAATCATTATTAGCTGAAAGAAAAAGATTAACAAAAAATGTGGACATGAACATTGCCTAAATGTTCTCTTGGTGTCCAATACAAATGATTTAGATGGCATGAACACATCCGCAAAAAACTGTCCATGCACAGACAGTGTTCTATAGAGTGGATTTCCTAGCATCATGATGGCAGATACACATGGCTGTGTCAGTACTTTTTCAGAGCTGCTGGCATAATAATGAATCATGATATTGGGAGCTCTGAGGTCCTTCCCACAGAGAGACGAACAGTTTTTTGCGGGCATGTACTTCCGGCCTATTAAGGAACCCCACCACCCTCTGTACCTTTCCATAAAAATAATAACTATGAACAACAGTTCATCTCCTGCCGTCCCCTGATCTTAAGTATTCCTACTTAAAACACATACTCCGTCCATTCATCCCATTCAAACATAAGCAGCTGTTTTCCTTTCTTCCCCCATCTGTGCTATATATGTAGATTACAACAATGCTTTTATCTACAGCCAAGTCCTCAGTGGTTACAGTGGATTACTCTCATGCATTAAAAATCTCTTCCTGAGTGATGGATGCCATTCCTAACCAATGTACCAATAGGAAGTACCCCATTGCACCCTAGCTACTACATCATGATCAGCAGTCCGAGCGCAGCTGCCATTTGGTTATACAAAGAAGTTTAACAGAACTGCTGTGCCTTTTGTCCTTTTTTACCTACACAATAGGCAGCCATCTACCAAGTTACTCTACTCATTCTTCGAATATTTTGTTTCTTTTTACAGATCATAACGGAAATCTTTTTTTGTTAGACGATCGATGGATCGAAGAAATTTTACAAGTGTGTCGGAGTTCCTTCTTATTGGCCTTTCGGATGTTCCAGAGTTACAGCTTTTGTTTTTCATAGTATTTTTGATGATTTATATCATTACTCTGCTTGGAAACCTGTCCATCATTTGTTCTTACATTCTTAGTACAATCCTTCATACACCTATGTATTTTTTCCTTGCTCACTTTTCATTTCTTGATTTATGTTACATCTCAGTCAATGTCCCCATGATGTTGGTCAACTTCTTGGCTGAACGTAAAACCGTCTCCTTCTATGGCTGTGTGGTCCAGGTCTATACTTTTGGCCTCTGTGGTGGGACTGAATGCTATGTGTTAGCAGCTATGGCTTACGACCGGTACGTCGCCATATGTCATCCACTTTTGTATAACGTTATTATGAGGAGAACAGTTTGTATTTGGCTTATTATTGGATCGTACCTGATTGGGTCAACAAACTCTCTTATCCACACAGTTATCACGTTCACCTTACCCTACTGTGGACCTTATATGATAAACCATATTTTCTGTGATATTCCGCCTATACTTCAGCTAGCCTGTGCTGACACGAGGATTAATCAGATTGTTATATTAGTAACCAGTATCTGTGTTGTGGTAGTTTCATTCATGTTAATAGTAATATCCTACATCTATATCGTAGCAGCTGTTATAAGTCTTTATTCCACATCTGGTAGAAAGAAAGCTTTTTCTACTTGTACATCACACTTTATAGTAGTAACAATATTTTATGGGTCTGTTATGTTTATGTACTTAAAACCCGAGTCCAATGCATCGAACCAAGACCGACTGGTGGCTGTTATGTACACAGTCATTGTCCCCTTGTTAAATCCTTTCATATATAGTCTACGGAATAATGACATGAAGAGAGCCCTACTTAAAATTTACAATAAGCTAGCGTTACCAAAGTAAAACTGATATGAAATGGTTTACAATTGATTAGAGTAGTAAAAAAATAAATGAAACAAAACACGTAAAGGGAATTTGATAAATAATTTAGAAATAAACTTGCACCTTAGTACAGAAGTCAATTATTGTTGGCTAAGGGCCCAATTACACGGGACGATTATCGAGTGAAAAATCGCTATAGCGTTCAAATCTAAACGATAATCGTACTGTGTAATTGCAGGCAACGAACGAAAAAACTTTGTGTATTGTTGGTCGTTGATTTAGATCTGACCCTAAAATCATCGTTAATGGTTTGCTAATTGTTTACTAATTGATCAGTGTAAGGGCCCATTTACACAGAAAGATTATCTGACAGATTATCTGCCAAAGATTTGAAGCCAAAGCCAGGAATGGATTTGAAAAGAGGAGGAAGCTCAGGCTTTCCTTTATGACCTGTTTCCTGTTTATAGTCTGTTTGTGGCTTTGGCTTCAAATCTTTGGCAGATAATCTGTCAGATAATCTTTCTGTGTAAATGGACCCTAATTGCACATTTTGCATTCTTAGGCCGAGATGAGATGGCGTAAATGATCGTAGTAACGATCATAACTAATGACTATCGTTCTGTGTCTTCTTAGACCTGCCTTGTCCTGATTAGAACTGGTCCCATTACTAAACCAAATACCATGACTACTTCTACACTGAACGTTTTCTGGAATTACACTAAACTTTTTCCAGGAAAAATGTGACCTACAAAAAAAAAAAAAAAAAAACACTGCGCATATAACAAAAAACTCAATGGTGACATTTAAAATATATTAGATTTGAAATTTTGTAGAAATTGAATGTAGAGGAAGGTCAAGGACAACTAACCTGTAGAAGGAAGATAGAAGAGAAGGAAATAACATGCTGTACAATGTTATAAAATGCTATATATATAATGCTAACTGTTGACATTAGACGGACCTAACTTTTCATTAACATGTACGAGGGGCTTCAGTAACAATAAGGCAATGTTCCCACTACATGTAATAACGGCCGTTCTATGACCCAGCTGGATCACAGAATGGCCGGTGTTACTGAAGATCATCCCGCCCCGTGCTGCAGTACTGGCCGGATCATCTTCACTTCTGCTGAATTCACTGCTGCACACAATGGAGCGTGCGGCCCGAAGCCGCACGCTCCATTGTGTAAACTGACAGGTTTTGCTTGGCCGCTAGCGATCCTGGGCGAAGTGTATACTATGGGGGACATTTATTAAAAGGCTAAAATGCCTTTTTTAGGCGCAGATGGGCTTGATCGGTGTAAAAATATTCGCAAATGGTCTATTTGCAAATTTATTTTATTCGCATTGCGCCCATCTGTGCCAGTGGGGCAGAGAGGTGGCGTTATGGGGGGTGCAGCAGCACACAGAGGGGGTGTGGACTCTGTGTGCGTCGCATTTATCATTTTTCTGGGGGGGAAATTATAGTGAAACCTATGCCAGCTCTGTGCTGGTGTAGGTTTCAATTCATTTGCTTGAACGGGCTCTGTGTGCACAGGGTTTATGCAGAGGCAGTGCGCCTCTACATAAATCCTCAGAGCTCTGGATCTGCAGGGACATTTGTAAGCCTGGCGTAAAAAACGTAATAAATGTCCCCCTATGTGTATACACTCCAGCCGGGATTCCCTCCAGCTGCAGCACAATGTAAGTAAAGTATTTATCACGGCCATGTTGCACATCAGCAACAACGGCCGTGAATAATATCTTCCTTACTTTGTGTAAACATGGCCAGATGATGTAAGGGCATCGAAGGCAGGGGGCATATAGCTTATAAGAATCACAGTACAGCTATTCTCCTCAAACATGCAACATGCCCTGGTTACCATCAATGGCATTGCTATTCTTAAATATGATTTAAAAAAAAAAAAGGAAAAAACTTGTTCTTACAAGAACTTGACAGTTATTAATGCCACTTCTTAATGAAAGAATTATTGCTTTAGCTGAAGGGTCACATATACAGTATTGTATCCTTCAGCTTGAAGTGGTGTATTGAAAACTTTATCTTCCCTTTTACTATTCTAACACTATTGATAATATGCAATATTGGTGTTTACTATGCTATGCCATCATTACCATTTCTTTTTCTATTGTTGCATAGCCTTGTTAAACATATATGACTATATGTATGACCAGAAGTGCAGAATTTGTATTTAAACAAATTCCTATTAAAAACTATTGAAGAATGAAAATCAGGGAAGGCTTAGTTAGTATCTCTACGGCTGCATGCAAGAGCAGCGCTAGCGGAACATAACTGTGCTGGAACCAGGGCTTAAACAGCACTGCAGTTCCTGATGCGTTGCCCCTTACAGCTGGCACTCAATTGAGATATATATAGAATAGATTTTTTTTTACAAGGTTCTATATGAAAAAATTAAAAAAAAAAAAAACCCTATAATAAAATTTGCCAGAATACCCCTTTAACCATTTTACACAATTCTGTATCATCCACAAAAGTGTATCTTCTATAGTACAACCCCCCTACAGTGTCTTTAAAAAAAAATGTTAATTTGAATATTGACACCACATTTGCTATGTAGCAGTCCTATGGACTCCGTTTCTATTGAGTCTATATATATAATCAACAAGGGTCTAAAAAAAAGTTTAGAAAGATTCATATTAAAAATCAATTAATCTTTTGCTTTTCACACAAGAAATAATTACCAATACTCATAGGATGAGTCCCAGATGATTCTCAACCTTTTATATACTGTTACTATTCAATGGTTCAGTCACAGTCTATTATAGAGGAAACCTTCTGCTTCAATTGTTTTACGATTGCATAAAAACAAAGGAACAAATGGGCAATGAACATTATTAAAATTCCTAATAGGACTTAGAACTTCTCTTATTGACCTATCTCGGCCCTTTCAGCCTTGTGACGAGTTGGAAAATAAATGCACTGTATCCTGAAGAATTAATACCAATAATATTAGTTTGTTCTTTGTTGAGGGTCTTGGAATAATATTCACAATAATCATACATTGATGGCCCAACTAACAAAGCTCATTGGTTCCCTGCAAGAAACATTGTGGCCAAGTAAAATGTATTGCAATAAATCTAGGCAACTGTTTCTTAGTATTATTTCTCCCTTTTTTCTTCACATCAAGGTAGGCAATTCTTTACTGGTTGGTGGTAGGTAGATCACTAAGTAGATTGTGTACTTGTCAGTGTTTGGAAACCAGACGAAAATAGACAGGTGCAGCCCTGGCACTGGCACCCGCCTCGTTGTCCTAAATTGCCTCGACTGCTCTAGGTGGCAGCGGACAACTGGTCGACAGTCCCTAATCTGTATAATTGAACACAGAATGCAGACATGACAATACAAAACACAATAGCTGTGTTTCGTGAGAGGCCCGGCTTGGCAACCAGCAGTCTGTGCAGTACAAAAACTAAGTCCAAGGGGATAGTCACTAAGTCAAGCCAGAAAGTCGAATAAACCAGAAAAAGAATCAGGCACATGTGCTAGGTCAAGAGGGTACTTGGGGTATGAGGTTCTATCATAGGCAGCTAAGGACTGACATGGGGAGTTTTATGGAGACCAAACTCCCAGCCCCAGGCAGTGATTGGGGGCTGAGACTTCAGCCCAAAACACTTTACTCAGCTGACTGGTGGTGCCGGCCGTAAGTCAGTAATACACATAGGCAGCAACGGAGGCGACCGGCCTGGGTCAGTGAAGCCCTGGTTGCAGCAACGTTAATGAATGATCCGATGCACTCCTTAACAATTCGGCTGGCCCATAGCTAGGGACACCGCTGGTGCGCTCCCTGCACCCGGCCTGGACGGTTACCAGGGAGGCCATCGGTGTTTACAGGGAGCAGGTGTTGCGCACCGGCCGGCTCCTGACATTACTAGAAAAGTCTACCCCCATGTTATGTTATGTCATTTCAGAGTAGCCACTAGCCACCACCTGGGGGTCGCCTGCCGCAGCAAGTCCTTCCCAACCTGCGGCTGGTCCTGGTGAAGACCAGCAGCCCCTTAGACTTTGCTCCCTGGTACGGCTTAAGTCATCGCTAGTGGTGGTACAGCGGATCCACGACTTCAGTCATTACAGCTAAGTTGCTAACCCTTTCATTGTTTAGGACCCGCCAATATGTCTACTAAATATACTGAGTCTACTGAGTACACTTTATAATGTGCTTTATTGTATCTGTGGCATAACTTGTTATTGCATTTTGAAAATTAATAAAAATGTAGGTACAACAAAAAAAAGCATTGAAATATTCAACATATCCATAAACTTACACAAACAAAAGATAATACAAAAGTGTATACATTTTGCTCTGTGTTGTCATCTGTATGTTCATCTACTTTTATTTATTTGGAAGGGGGATGAAACTGCTATGTATGGTTTGCTGATGTCATCATCTGAATATTTAGAGAGTGTCAGTGATTTAAACTATTTCAGTGGGATGAGTTTTATTTTGCTTATTTAACAAAAGGCGAGTAAATTGCTGTTATAATCAGGTGTGTGGTCTACAAGTCCTGGTAGTTTTAAGTTTCATTATAAAATGGTGCAAACTATTTTAGAAATCTACGCTAGCTCCGAGAGTTTTTTTTTTTAAAGAGTATTTGATATACTGTAATATTATATTGTAGACATGTGGTGTATTTGTAATATGACTGTATTTGTTCTACTTCCAGGACTTCAGATAAAATGAATATCAATCACACAATAGTAACAGAATTTATACTTTTGGGCTTTTCAGGACTGACTGATCAGGTCTCTCTATTCCCCATCTTCTTAGGTACATATATTATTACAGTGGTTGGGAATCTGTCTATAATCATTACATATAAGCTCAGCCCAAGCCTCCAAACCCAAATGTATTTTTTTCTTGCTAATTTTTCTCTTTTGGAAATCCTGTATGTTTCATCTACTGTCCCTAAGATGTTGTCCTGTTTACTGTCAGAACGTAAAGTCATCTCCTTCTCTGGCTGTGCTATACAGATGTATTGTGTTGTGCTATTCGGTGGAACAGAGTGCTATATGCTGGCGGCCATGGCTTATGACCGGTATAACGCCATATGTCGCCCTCTTATGTATACTGTGATTATGAGTGAAATAGTATGTATCGAACATATAGTGGGCTCCTATGTCATTGCTGCAGCCAATGCCCTAATACACACAGTGCTCACATTTTCATTACCATTCTGTGGATCCAATGAGATAGACCATTTCTTTTGCGATGTTCCTCCGGTACTAGAACTCTCCTGCCAGGACATTTGGGTTAATGAACTTGTAATATTTGTGATTGCCGGCTGTGTCATAATTGGTTCATTTGTAGTAACAATGATTTCCTATATAGAGATCATTTCAAAAATTCTCAAACTTCAATCTGCATCCGGCAAGAGGAAAGCATTTTCAACTTGTTCTTCGCACTTAATAGTTGTTATAATATTTTATGGTTCAGCAATTTCTATGTATTTTAAGCCCAGGTCAAGTTATAGAGTTGGGCAGAACAGTGTGGTCTCTTTAATGTATACAGTTATTGCTCCGCTCCTAAACCCTTTTATATACAGTCTACGAAACAAAGAGGTCAAGACAAATATCAAGAATATATTTTTAAGGCTGGTACAATTCTGATGTTTATTCAAGATAATTCTTTCTCGACATACTTCTTTGTACGTCATCGCTAGTGGTGGTACAGCGGATCCACAACTTCAGACATTACAGCTAAGTTGCTAACCCTTTCATTGTTTAGGACCCGCTTACTAAATATACTGAGTACACTTTATAATGAGCTTTATTGTATCTGTGGCATAATTTGTTATTGCAAGCTGAAAATTAATAAAAATTTAGGTACAACAAAAAAGCATTGAAATAGTCAACATATCCATAAACTTACACAAACAAAAGATAATACAAAAGTGTATACATTTTGCTCTGTGTTGTCATCTGTATGTTCATCTACTTTTATTTATTTGGGTGTGTGGTGAAAGTGCTATGTTTGGTTTGCTGATGTCATCATCTGAATATTTAGAGAATGTCAGTGATTTAAACCAGTGCTTCTCAATTCCAGTCCTCAGGCCTCACCAACAGGTCATGTTTGAGGCTATCCCATACAAAGAACCGCTGTGCTAACACCTGATGCACTGAGTATAATTATATCACCTGGGAAATACTAAGGAAATCCTCAAAACATGACCTGTTGGTGAGGCCCGAGGACTGGAATTGAGAAGCACTGATTTAAACTATTTTAGTGGGGTGAGTTCTATTTTGCTTATTTAACAAAAATGGGTGAGTGAATTGCTGTTATAACCAGGTGTGTGGTCCAAAAGTCCTGGTAGTTTTAATTTTCATTATAGAATGGTGCAAACTATTTTAGAATTCTATACTAGCTCCGAGAGTTTTTTTTTTTAAAAAAGGGAAACGTGTCCATGTTTCTTTCTACACTCAACATTTAGCTGATCTGAGGGGGAGACACCCTTTGAAAGAATGGAACCGTGTGGAAAAAAATCAATACTCTTCTCTGGCTGTGTTCACACAACGTTTTTTTTTAGCTCCATTTAAAATGACGTCCGTCATTTTGAGGCTAAAATAACGGACGTCATTTAGCAGCCTGGCCTCCCCTTAGTGTAATGACTGGTGTTTGTACATTATTCGGGTTTGGGTAAATATCAAAATCGTCAGCCTTTTCTCCATTTTTGGAGTTGTGGGGAACATACAGTAGCCTCTGGGTAATCCTCAGCTGATAGAGATGAAGATGTAGAAGTAAATCTGCTACCATACTGTAAGGTTTTGGATCAGCACATATATAATTGTTTGCATTTTTAAAGTCTAGATTTTTAATAGAGATAAGCGAATTTGTTTCGCTAGGTTCACAAATATTCACACAAATTTGCACAGGCAAACTATAGTAACTACAATGGCAGAATTATTACAGAGTAGCAATTTTTTTTAACAGCTGTTGTCAAATTGTAAAATGTCAAATAAAAAAAAAAAAAATATCAATCAGCCTGTCAATCACTCAATTTCCGCCATGGAAAGCAGCCGACGTTGGTGGATCAGCGGTGTAATATCAATTTTCTCCCAGGACAGCAGTGGACATTGGTAAATGAGCACCTAGTGAGATGGACACTGTTTTCACCGTGAATTCCTTTAATGCACACCCAGCACCCAGTGACTTGGTGTAATAAACAACAGTCACCCAGTTACTTGGTATACTGGACAATGGCTTCACTGTTCATACAGAAAACCACCCACAATCCTCTCCTCTCTGTCCCTAACTCTCTGTATTTCTCTCCTAACTGCCTGCTGTAACTGCTCTCCACTATACACATCCGACTGGCCACCTCCAGGGAGCCAATCACCTTACTTCAAAGCAATTTGATTAGGGATGAGCGAACTTTTGAAAAGTTCGGTTTGGTTCGATCCGGCGAACTTTCGTGAATTTCGGATCGGTCCGAACCGAACCGAAAACTAACCTTGCTCTAATGGCTGAATAATTGCAGCTACAATAGTGGGAGTGTGATAGGGTATAGTTTCGTTTAGTTGCAGTTGATATTACAAAAAAAAAAGTGGGAAAATTTTTTCCCAAAAATAATGAGAATTTTTTTTTTTTTTTTAAATTATAATGATAGGAATAAAATTAATAAAATATAGTGAATAAAAGTGCCAAAATAGTCATGAAAAGTTTACAAGGAGGATGCGGCATCACTTGATTGCACCCAGGCCAGTATTGTTGAGAAGAGACAAGTTGAGCAGCAGGAGGAGGCAGCAGTTGATTGATTCCAGTCCAGTATTATTGAGGAGAGGCTACTTGAGGAGGAGGCAGCAGTTGATCGATTACAGGCCAGTATAATTAAAAACAGACTACTAGTGATCAGGGGCGAATTAACTTTACCATAGGCCCCGGGCTGTTCACCAAGCCTGGGCCCCCCCACCCCACTGTAACTATGGAAGCACTAGCCTGGCGTTCAAAGTACAGGATAGATAATGTCATGATGTCCTGATTTGTGCAAAATTGCCACAAAAAAAATGTGATTTTTTTGCAAATCATGGCAGAAGTGTAGCCAGGAGACAGTACACCATTGAAAGTATAAGTCTTTTTGGGTGGTCATGGGCCCCCCAGGAGCACAGGGCCCCGGGCTGCCGCCCAAAATGCCCCTATTATAATCCACTACTGCTAGTGATGATTATATTTCTATTTTTGTTCCTTGGCTTACAAAGTTCTGATAAACTAAATCTACTTACTCCTACAAAGCAGGTTCACTGGCCATGATACAATTGCATCTAGGGAGTCACGTGATTGTTTTGAGAAACAAATGTATCTTTTTTTGTTCCTATGTGTATATGCCAAGGTTATTTCGCCATTTTCTGTATTTTCACATCTAAAGAGTGAAAGCAATACACTCAATTAGCTTATTTAGAACTGTGAAGGCAAATCGATGGAGGCAGATATGGTTATCGATAAATCACTCATCAACGTTTATGGACTAATCTTAGAAGTAAGTATTTGATAACGCCTTGCCATTAATGAGTTAATAAATGTTGACATAGGTGGAGTTCTAACAGCTTACCGCTTTTTGGCTTATCTGAGAAGCGATGTGTGTGACAGTCACTTGATGTATTTTTTTAGAGTTAGGGTACAAACACACACACCGTATACGCAGCAGATACGGAGCAAATACGCAGCAGATCTGCAGCAGATTTGGTGGTGCAGATTTGATGCTGTGTTCAGTTATTTAGATCTAATTTGCTGCGTATTTGTTGCGTATTTGCTGAGTATCGCAGCAGTAAATAGGCTGCGTATACGGTGTGTGTGTTTGTACCCTTAGGCTATGTGTCTGTGTGAAACATAATGCAATGTATTTCCAATTGTAGCCAATGTGCCGCTAATTATGTTTGATTCGCTATGTTTGTGTAATATCTCTTCCAGGAATTTTCTTTGTTTGATGACATGTTGCTGAGAAACGAGGGTGTGACTGGTTTGTGTTAGCGAGCTGCCCGTGCAGCTAACTCACTCCCCCCTCCCCCATCCCCCCTCCGGATTGTGGTGTCGAATTCACTATTACGTTATGTTTGAAATATTTGAGGCTTACACTATGACCACATGATGGGAGTAGTTGTGTACTGTGTATATGATATGGGCCGGCAGCAGACATCATGGAGGGAGAGGGAGGAGGGAGGGAGTTAACAGCACGGGAAGCTCCATAACCCACCCACATAAGTGACGTCATATTTAGTCAGCAACATTGCCTGTGATTGCCAGAAGATGTGAGAATAAATTACTATTTCTTTGCAGACATATTATTTTCCCTGAGCATCATTTTTGGGGAGCAGTGTGAGAATGTTGATCAATAGTCTAGATTATGCGCAAAGGTAAGGCTAACACCAGGGGCATAACTAGAAATGGCTGGGCCCCATAGCAAACTTTTGATTGCCCCCCCCCCCCCGACTGACCACTAAACGGTCAAGTGAAGTCATAACTACATAACTGCTAGCTCTGGTCAGGAGTGCAGTTAAAGGGACATTTGCAAAACCCAGGAGACCTGCAGGGCCACCCGGTGCTGCAAATGATGACGGCTCAGGGGGCCCAGTGTATTGCAGGAGCAGGCCATGGGGCCCCCTGATGCGGCGGGCCCTATAGCAGCCGCTATGGCTGCTATAGTGGTAGTTATGCCCCTGGCTAACACATTGGACATAATGGATAAAAAAGGACACAAAAAGCCTAAGTAAAATCCTGCATTGGATGCATATTGGTTCTTGAGAATTGTTACAATGTTGCTAACATGTTTGTAATAACAGATTTTGTCCACTGTTCATTTGTCAGCAGAGATGAAGAAGCTCAACAAACAGCAGAGGCCTCATCGGATGAAGAGAATAAAGAACCTCATCTGACGGAGGAACGCACCATGACTCCACCACCAAGAGGCCAAGAGGGCCCTGTTGACCCTGGGCAGGGAGACGAACATCTGGTTTGACGTTAAAGAATAAATTGTGGGCGTCCTGCCTGCACTCCCTCTTATACTAAGGTTGTTGTTGGCATAAATGATTGTGATTAGTGGTCACACAGCCTCTGCCCCCCCCACCAACCACTATCCTGTGCTTTATACTATTTCGAGCATGTAATAAAGATATTTTGTGATATATCAGTGTTTGACTATTTTCTGGATATCACAAGTTTTTTTACTTCCTATCTCTGCCTATCCCCCCCTCTCTCTACCTCCCTGTAAATATCTACTTGTTTGCCTATCTATCTATGTGCTTTCCCTCCCTAACTAGCACGGAGCTCCTCTCTCTCTGCAGTCTAGACCCACAATGAGAAAGAGCATGGACGCTCAGGCACATCCTGTTCCTGTAGTGACGTCACACACCTTGATATTCACATAATAAATGGATAAAAGGGATTATAGAAGTAATAATTCCTTATATCCTCTTCCATTCTGTGAAAACAATACAGTTTTGCGACGCCGTTGCGGTTTTAACGAACTTCGTCACAAAACTTTTGAAAGTTCGGTTCGGTACCCAACCGAACCTTTTGCAAAGTTCGTAACGAATCTGGTTCGTAACGGTTCGGTTCGCTCATCCCTAAATTTGATGCCTGATTCACTGCGAATCAGAATTCCTCAAATTTGTTTCGTTCATCCCTAATTTGTTACTTTCCAACTTTGTGCTCTATCAAGCTGTGTGGTGTCATGGTGGCTTCTTTATTTACTTATAGGATCTAGCAGAAAAAGTTTGTACCCATTTTTTATAAATATGCTAATTATGACATCATTCTGTACAGGTGATAAAATTGTCAGCTTCCGGGTAACACATACAAGAAGAACCCTTAGGGCTTTGTTACACCAAATGATTATTGACCCAAACTGTCGTCTTTCAATATGTTCTAAAATCCCTATTACAATACTGACGGTCTGCTGAACGTCGCTCCGTGTAATAGGAGGCTCTTTTCTCAAAGGCCCTCCGGGACATTCTAAAGATCATCCAGGCAACTCGTTCTCGTTCCAGGTTCCCACAGTGCGATATGGCCCGGTGTACTCTGTATTTTCACCACTAGGGGTCACTACCGTGTTTTGTGTACTTTGTATCCTGCACAGCTGAAGGAGGTATTGGGTTTATCATTTATGTCACATGTGCGTTTTCCTCAAATCACAGGTGCAGGCCTGTTTCCCTCCTTTTCTGTCCTATCCGTAGTTGCTAAAATTGTGCTCAAAAGAGATTTGGGGGGGACAAGAAACCTGCTTTTACAGGAACTTGTGGCCCTTATTAATGCCAATTCTTATGAAAAAAAATTATTATTTTAGGTGAAGGGTCACTTTTGCACATACATGCTTTCCTTCAGCTGATCTTTCCTTTATTATTCTAACACTATCAATAATATGCAATAATGGTATTTGCTATGTTATACCACCATCACCATTTTTTTCTATTGTTACATAACTAGAGATGAGCGAGTACTAAAATGCGCGGGTGCTCAATACTTGAGACACATTTTTCCAGATGCTTGGGTGCTTGTTGCAAGTAACGAACCCCATTGAAGTCAATGGGAAACTCGAATATTTTTGCAGGGGACCAAAACTCGGCACAGAGAAGGTCGTGTGAAGACCTGGAAACCTCAGAAAATGATGGAAACAATACGGAAATGGACAGGAAACAGCAGGGGCAGCATGCACAGTATCCATGTGCACAGGACACAGCACAGTGTGGATAGGTATAGCTGAACTACAGCTCCCAGCCAGTCAAGAGAATGTCAGCAACAGGACAAAGTGACTACTGACAGCTGCACTACAAGACCAAGCCCACAGCCAAGAGTAGCAAAATTTTAAGCCCTTAGATTGACTGTTGGGTTCTTCGTGTCAGATTCCTGCCTAACCGCACTTTAATTCCCTACCTAACACTCTCCCTGACAGACAGCAGCTCTCTCCCAGCTTGCGTCTCACGCGATCACTGCGGGACCTGATTCTTAAATGCCTAGTTCATCTGATCTGGCCAGCCAATCGCTGCTATCGACATGTAGGGTTCCCACGTGATGCTACGAGCTCCCAAAGACTTTCCTGCATGATGATTGGCTGAAAAAAAAAAAGCCGCCAAACATGCAGGAAGAGGAAGATGCCATTGTCTCGAGTATCGCGAGATGCTCATTCGGGTAACAAGCACCATCGAGTACCCTAATACTCGAACGAGTACCAAGAGCGGACAAGCATGCTCGCTCATCTCTATTCATAACCTTTTTAAATATACTCTACATGGCTATATGTATGCCCAGAAGTACAGAATTTGTATGTGAACAAATACTATTGACAAAGAAAAAATGTGAAAAAAAGAACTATAACAGAATTTGCCAGAATACCCCTTTAACCATTTTACACAGTGTAAAATGTATCTTTAGTACAACCCCCCCCCCCCTACTGTGTCTTTAAATTAAATATGTTAATTTGAATATTGAAACCACATTTGCTATGTAGCAGATCTATGGACCCTGTATCTATTGAGTCTCTATATATAAGTAACAAGTAACAAAAGTTTACAATAATAATAATATTATTACAACGCAAACTTTTTATTCTCGCACAAGAAATAATTACCAATACTCATGGGATGAGTCCCAGATGATTCTCAACCTTTTAAATACTGTTAGTATTGAATGCTTCAGTCACCGTCTATTATAGAGGAAACCTTCTGCTTCAATTGTTTTACCATTTCCCAAAAACAAAGGAACACATGGCCAATAAACCTTTATGAAAATTCCTAACAGGACTTAGAACTTCTCTTCTTGACCTATCTTGACCTTTTCAAGTCTTGTTTTGAGTTGGAAAATGAATTCATCTGTATCCTGAAGAAGTAATACTGATAATATTAATACACAGTAAGAGTTTTATATTTCGAGGATGACACAATAGTAACCTAAAAAAATTTGTGTCAATTTTCAACACTCAAAGCTTTTTACGTATTAGGACTTTTTTTTTTTTTTTTTAGAACTCTTGTAATTTTTATTCATACCATAAAAGTTAGATGGTGTAGCAGTCTATATGTGGATAGATATTAATTTGTACTTTGTTGAGGGTTTTGAAATCAGATTCACAACAATCGTACATTGATGGCCCAACTGACAAAGCTCATTGGTTACCTCCAAGAAACATTGTGGCCAACGAAAATATAAGGCAAAAAATCTAGGCAGCTGTTTCTTAGTATTATTTCTCCCTTCCTTTTAAGTAAAGTGAGCGAATGTTTTACTGGTTGGTGGTAGTTAGTTCACTAAGTAGATTGTGTGCTAGAAAAGTCTGCCCCATGTTCTGTCATTTCAGAGTGTGTAATGTTATATTATATAATAGACATGTTGTATATTTGTATGACTGTATTTGTTCTATTTCCAGGACTTCAGATAAAATGAATATCAATCACACAATGGTAACGGAATTTATTCTTTTGGGATTTTCGGGACTGACTGATCAGGTTCCTCTTTTCCCCATCTTTCTTTGTACATACATTATTACAGTGGTTGGGAACCTGTGTATAATCATTACATATAAGCTCAGTCCAAGCCTCCACACTCCAATGTATTTTTTTCTTGCTAATTTTTCTCTCATGGAAATCCTGTATGTTTCATCTACCGTCCCTAAGATGTTGTCCTGTTTACTGTCAAAGCATAAAGCCATCTCCTTCTCTGGCTGTGCTATACAGATGTATTGTGTTGTGCTATTTGGAGGAACAGCTATATGTTGGCGGCCATGGCTTGTGACCGGTATAACGCCATATGTCGCCCTCTTATGTATACTGTGATTATGAGTGATATAGTCTGTATCCAACATATAGTTGGCTCCTATGTAATTGGAGCGGCTAATGCCCTAATACACACAGCGTTCACATTTTCATTACCATTCTGTGGATCTAATCAGATAGACCATTTCTTTTGCGATGTTCCCCCGTTACTAGAGCTCTCCTGCCAGGACATTTGGTTGAATGAACTTGAAATATTTGTGATTGGCGGCTGTGTGGTTATTGGTTCGTTTGGATTAACAATGATTTCCTATATAGAGATCATTTCAAAAATTCTCAAACTCCCATCTGCATCCGGCAAGAGGAAAACTTTTGCAACCTGCTCTTCCCACTTTATTGTTGTGACCATATTTTATGGTTCAGCAATTTCTATGTATTTTAGGCCCAGGTCAAGCTATAAAGTTGGGCAGAACAGTGTGGTCTCTTTAATGTATACAGTTATTGCTCCGCTTTTAAACCCTTTTATATACAGCCTACGAAACAAAGAGGTCAAGTCAAATATAAAAAATTTATTGTCAAGGCTAATCTCTTCCTGATGTATATTCAAAAGAATATTTCTTTCTTTTTTTTTTTTTTCTTTCTTTTTTCAAAAATGTATAATTGATGTATAAGATTTTAGGAAATAAATGCATTTGTGTAAATAAGTGTTTGCATTTTTAAATCATATACACTTTTTGGCTATGTTCACACAATGTCAAAAATAGAGAAAAGGTGTCCGATTTTCTTATTTAAAAAAAAAACTGACGTTTTTGCAGCGAATTAACCGACTGCAATGGCAATGCATTGAAGTCAACGGGAAGACGGACACAGTGTATTGAATAACGGACGTTTTGCCGCGGACGGCAAAATAATGAACATGATAATTTTTTTCGGACGTTTTTTGCAAACAGCGGACGTTTTTAATTAGTTGTTCACACAGTTTTTCTTTTTCCACAGTTCTTTCTCCGTTTTTACTATTAAATTTAAAGTCCAATTAGTAACTAAAACTAGAATAATGTGCCAACAGCCGTCAGTGCACCAAGGGAAGGTCAGGATGCCAAATAACATCCGTTATTTTAGACTCAAAATGACGGATGTAATTTTAAACGAGGATGAAAAGACGTTGTGTAAACATAGCCTTTAACTGCACATGTGTAGAATGTTGTAAGAGGTCTGGAAATTTCTAGATATTTCCCCCCACCATCTTTCTTTCATTATGTAAAACTAGTGGTTTTGAACTTCCTCAAACCATTGCAAAATGTAAGATGCCCATCTTTTATTTTACAGTTTATTGCATTTAGGTTTATTTTATTTATATGACAGTTGATTTTTTTTGTGCATGTTAGTTTTCCTATTCACATTATACATTTTCATGTATAAATATGTTTGTTTTATTTCAATTAGGAGAAGAGATCCACATAGTAATTTTATGATTGTATATATTATTATTATTATTATTATTATTATTATTATTATTATTATTATTATTATTTTGCATTGAAATGACCAACTTAGTTTTTGAGGTTAACTTCCGTATTTGCAATTTTTTTTTTTTTTTGCTGTCCTTGACTTATATTACTGAGACATGTCTAAATGCTATCTCTACTACATACGCCACCCACACCAGAAAACACAGTGAGTTCCTCACTGCACAGTATGACTATGGTCCACCAATATTGAGGATTCCTTTGAAGGAGACAAACAAGCTGTTTATCCATCACTTTAGGCACAAATTCTTTTATTTCAACATTTCCCAATACAACAATTTCAGGAATAATGTAATGTTTTTTAGATGTAATGAAAAAAAAAATACATTTTAAAAAATGTTTACATGCTAGTTTAAAGTGGCTTAAGTGACCTGTTGGCCTAAAAAAATCAACAATGCCCATGTTTATGGAAATATCTTTGTTCAAAAGTTTTTCCAAATAAAAGTGAAGTTTGCTTACTTCTTTTCAAAATTTTATCGAGTTACAAATAGACTCACATTGCATGTCTGAAAATGTAAAAAGTTTAATGGAATAATATTAGTTTCAAAGAAGCATACAGTTTAAGGCTATGTTCACACAACGTCAAAATATTAAAAAGGCGCCCGATTTTCATATTTAAAATAACGTCCGTTTTTGCCGAGATTTTACTGACTGCAATGCAATAGTAACATAAAAAGTGTATAAAAATACACAATTATATGATTAGGCCCCAAAACACAAGCGTTCCTATACAAATGGCTCCATGCAAAGGTTACATTAAAAACATTTCTAAAGTCAGATACTTTATACTGCTACTGGGTCCCAGCCACAGATGGCCAATAATGAAATATACCTGTATATTATGCAATAAGCATCAAAGTAGATTGCCATGGGGCAAAAATCAAGGAGAACGCCCCACACACAAGCCTAGACTTGTTGCTGTACACATGTCTGCATATATATCTGGACAATATTTACCCATACATAGCTGCAATGGAATAACTCCTTCTGGCCTAATAAAATAATGGACAAATCATCCCAAGTAGAGATGGGCAAAATGAATCTTACGAACCAAGATTCATTACAAACTTTTCAAACTTTGCAAACTTTACATATGTTTGTAAAGATGTCGGCCATACAATTAAAAATAATGAATCTCCGATGTCTCCAGTCGCCTCCAGACAACTCAGCAAATCATTTTTGAGATGGGAGTGACAGCCTCCTCAGCCAGTTACTGATTGACTGAGATGGGACAGAGCCACAGCCAGTGATTGGCTGAGTGGACTGTCACTCTCGTTTTGGGGGTGACAGCCCACTCAGCCAATCATTGGCTGTGACAATGTTCCATCTTGGTCAGTGATTGTCTGAGCAGGCTGAAGGAGGCTGGATGGAGACTTGAGTGTGGGGCTGACGGATGTCTTCCTTTATCTTTTTGGCTCTTCTGACCCCAATTTTTGTACCTAAACTATCCATGTTATCTAGCACCTCTGATCTTTGCTTATCGTGATCTGACATTTCTGTGGATTGTGATTTGGTACCTCTGCTGGCTGTTTGGTGTGACCTTGGCTTGCTTACTATCCCCATTATTGTTTGTTTGTCTAGTCCATGTACTGTGTTCCATGTATTACAAATCAGGGACTGACCCAGTTGTCCGCAGTCATCTAGGACTGTTTGAGGCAAGCAAGCAGGGACAGTGGGCAGGGATAAGTTTAGGGTCCACAGTCCGTGTCCACCCCATCCCTTCCATGACAGAGTTGTGCTTGTGGTATCCTAACATTTACCTTGGCCTCCCTATCCGATGGTGTAAAAAACATGTGCATTTTCCCACACAAATGAGGATCAGCCAAGGTGACCATCCAGTAGTGATCCCTCCTACAGATGTTCTTGATCTGAGTGTCAGAGCACAAGCACTCCAACAAGCAGCTGGCCATATTTTTAAGGTTTACTGAGCGCCTTTTCTCACCAATGTCCTCTGTGTACCTCCACGGTTTGCTGGGGTCCTGCTCTTCCCCAGATGTTCCTCCACCTCCTTTGGTTGTTCCAGGCTAGAGATGCCTTGGTGATGATGTTCTCCATGACATGAAGTAGGGCGAGGATGTCATTGACACCATAGTCATTGCGGCTGACTAGTGATACGCGAGCATGCTCGTCCGAGCTTGATACACAATTGAGTATTAGGGTACTTGATGGTACTCGTTACTCGGACCAGCATCTCGCGATATTTGAGAAAATCTCATCATCCGTTTCCTGTAAGTTTGGGCGCTATTTCTCAGCCAATAAACATGCAGGGGACTCTTTGGTACATCCTGCGATCACGTGGGACCCATACATGTCGATAGCAGCGATTGGTTGGCCAGATCTGATGATCCTGCCATATAAAACTTGGTGCCGGCAGTGCTCGCTTCAGATGCATGCTGTGAGAGATCAGGGACAGAGCTGCTGCTGGTCAGGGAGAGTGTAAGTGTAGGATTTAGCGCTCCAGTAGGCAGGGTATATACTAGCAATACAACCAAACAGCCCTTTTCAGGGCTTAAAAGCTTATATTAAAGGCGCTCAGTCCAGCCAGTACCAGATAGTACCGTACAGCCCCCCCCCTAAACTAGTGGGTACTACACTGTATTGCTGGGATTTGTAGTACACCTTTATAAAACTTCACTGCTCATTGTAAGGGGGTATCACAGCGTGTATCTAGGTCCAGCCAGTACCAGATAGTACCATACAGCCCCCCTAAACTAGTGAGTACTACCCTGTATTGCTGGGATTTGTAGTACACCTTTATAAAACTTCACTGCTCATTGGACGGGGGTATCACAGCGTTTATCTAGGTCCAGCCAGTACCAGATAGTACCGTACTGCCCCCCCTAAACTAGTGTGTATTACACTGTATTGCTGGGATTTGTAGTACACCTTTATAAAACTTCACTGCTCATTGTAAGGGGGTATCACAGCGTGTATCTAGGTCCAGCCAGTACCAGATAGTACCGTACAGCCCCCCCCCCCCCCTAAACTAGTGGGTACTACACTGTATTGCTGGGATTTGTAGTACACCTTTATAAAACTTCACTGCTCATTGGACGGGGGTATCACAGTGTGTATCTAGGTCCAGCCAGTACCAGATAGTACCGTACAGCCCCCCTAAACTAGTGAGTACTACCCTGTATTGCCGGAATTTGTAGTACACCTTTATAAAACTTCACTGCTCATTGGACGGGGGTATCACAGCGTGTATCTAGGTCCAGCCAGTACCAGATTGTACCGTACAGCCCCCTCTAAACTAGTGGGTACTACACTGTATTGCTGGGATTTGTAGTATACTTTTATAAAACTTCACTGCTCATTGTAAGGGGGTATCACAGCATGTATCTAGGTCCACCCACTACCAGATTGTACCGTACAGCCCCCCCCCCTAAACTAGTGGGAGCACAAGTATTTTTCCTGATTTCTGTATTTCATACGCAAGGCCTATCTAAGTTCGATACTGTGCAGTGTCCATAAAATGGTAAACTCCCGGGGTAAGGGTCGAGGACGAGGGCGTGGGCGTGGGGTTCCAAGTAATGCCGTTGCCGGAGGCCGTGGTTCAGGGCAGGGTGACACAGCAGCACCTGTTGGCGAGGTAGCAGTGGCACACCGCAGATGTCCACTCACTAGCATCTTTGCCCAACTTACGGGGTCTCATGGTAGACCGATATTGAAACCGCAGCAGTGTGAACAGGTGATCAGGTGGATAGCGGATAATGTATCCAGTAACTTATCCACCACCCAGTCTTCCACGCAGTCCAGCCATGCTACCCAAGAGAGTGGAACCCTTGCTCCAGTAGCTCAGCCTCCTTCCCCACAGCCTGGCCCCTCCAGGGAAAGAAGAGATTCAGATCCACCACCATGCTCCCAGGAACTCTTTTCTGGACCCTTCCCTGAGTTAGAGCAACTGGAGCAGTCGATCCGTCCTGATGCCCAAACTATGCAGGTCACGCAGTCAGTGGGTGATGAGAGTGGGGACTTGCAAGCGGGGTTGGAAGAGGTGTCTGATGATGACGATGAGACCCGGTTGTCAGACAGTGAGGTTGTTGTCATGGATGTAACTTAAAGTGAGGAGGAGAGTGAGGAAATGGAGGAAGAGCTGGTGGATGAGGACGAGGTGACTGACCCGAACTGGGTAGATAAGCCTAGTGAAGACCGTGCTTCTGAGGAAGGGGGGGGGGAAGTTCACCCGCAGGACCGGTTGGAAGAAGAAGAGGGGTGGGCAGAGGGAGAAGCAGGGGCGGAGCAAGTAGATCAAAAACTGTTTCACGGAGTCAAACTCCTGTGGCCAGGTCTGGAGGTTTTTAAAGAAAGTGTGGATGACCGACGGACTGTAGTGTGCAGCGTGTGCCACGCCAGGATCAGCAGGGGAGCCACCACTACTAGCCTAACCACTACCAGCATGCACAGGCATATGAGTGCAAAACACCCCATTCAGTGGAACCAAGGCTGTTTAGTGACTGCAAGTCACACACCTGCTCCTTCCCCTGTGTCACGTGCTGGCTCTGTCAGTCCCCCCGCCCAGGCCCCAGGCACAAGGGCCTCCCACCCTACACGCACCCCTGCACCTCCACTATGCTCCACACCCTCCAGCAAGGTGTCCAAGTGCAGCATTCAACTGTCCCTGCAGCAACTGTCCCTTGCCTCCATGGTGGCTACTGCTGGGCCTTAACTGGCATCCATGTTGACTACTGGTGTGCCTGCCCTTGCCTCCTTGTGCTGGGCCTTAACTGGCATCCATGTTGACTACTGGTGTGCCTGCCCTTGCCTCTATGTTGCTGGGCTTTAACTGGCATCCATGTTAACTACTGGTGTGCCTGCCCTTGCCTCCTTGTTGCTGGGCCTTAACTGGCATCCATGTTGACTACTGATGTGCCTGCCCTTGCCTCCTTGTTGCTGGGCCTTAACTGGCATCCATGTTGACTACTGGTGTGCCTGCCCTTGCCTCCATGTTGCGGAGCCTTAACTGGCATCCATGTTGACTACTGGTGTGCCTGCCCTTGCCTTGTTGTTGCTGGGCCTTTACTGGCATCCATGTTTACTACTGCTGGGCCTTAACTGGCATCCATGTTTTCTACTGGTGTGCCTGCCCTTGCCTCCTTGTTGGCAACTGCTGGGCCTTAACTGGCATCCTGGGTTCGTGTGTAATTGATGCAGTAGTAAGTGCAGGAAAAAATGCTATATGTAATAAGTGTATATTGGTGATTTGTATAACTTTTGGGGGGCAATACAGTACTTTAATAAAAATGTTTACTGTATTTGCTGAGCGGGATCGACAGGAGCTTCAGATGCAGCCGTGTGCTGCGGATGGCGGGGGTTAAAGGGGACGGATTACATACTCACAGCGGAATGAAAATTCTGCTTCGGGTATGTAATCCCATTAAAGATCACAGTACCAGGATTCGCTACAGATTTCGCTGCAATTTCGAAGTGTGAAATCCGCTGCGAATTCGGTATGTGTGAAGCTACCCTTAGAAAATATGAGATAAACCTCTACACACAAGTACCAATGTGCCCGGTGGGCACAGAAATTAGCAAAACAAAGAACAGCAGAGGGTTCTACCAATATAAGGTATCGTATAACAGAAACTGATTTATTTTTTTGTTTTTTAATAATTGCTATGGACAATTTTTGACCCACTTAAAGCATTTAGTTGCTGCCTTCCTGTTTTATAAGGCTGGGTTCACACTACGAATATTTCAGTCAGTATATTTCAGTCAGTATTGCAACCAAAACCAGGAGTGGATTAAAAACACAGAAAGGATCTGTTCACACAATGATGAAATTGAGTGGATGGCCGCCATATAACAGTAAATAACTGCCATTATTTCAATATAACAGCCGTTGCTTTAAGATAACAGCAAATATTTGCCATTATATGGTGGCCATCCACTCAATTTCAACATTGTGTGAACAGATCCTTTCTGTGTTTTTAATCCACTCCTGGTTTTGGTTGCAATACTGACTGAAATATACTGACTGAAATATACATATACTGACTGAAATATAAGTAGTGTGAACCCAGCCTAAGTAGACGTTTTTAGATCTTACTTTAACCCCCTCCCGCCGCTGCACAGTAAATTAAGGTAGCTGCAGCCTGTGCCTGATGCTGCAGTGACGTTAATTTACACTGCAAGATGACACAGGTGTAGAATCTGCGCCTGTGTCATCCGCGGCTGGTCCCGGCTATCAACATGACCGCAGCATCTATAGGGCTCCTGACAGAGAATTCTCCCTCTACAGAGGGGGAATTCTCTGTTCAGTGTCCATCAGGGTTCTGCGAAGTGATCGCAGAGCCCCCATGGTAGCAATGGAGGCATCCGGTTTCCTGGCTACGGAGCCGGTGGGGGGAGAAAGGGAAGGCAGGGCATGCAGCCGTGTGCTCTGCCCCCTCCCCTCTCTCCCCTGCCGCTGTCACAATCTTGACTGAGGAGAGGGGGCAGACATAGGGACATCAGCTTATGGGATCATTATGATCCCATAAGCTGATGTGCAAAAACTACCTGGGCATTGAGGAATCAATGACCCATGGATGGAAAGGGTTAAGTATGCTTTTTCTGTACAGTTTTTTTTTAAATTCAATGGACAATACAGCTACAGTAAAACATATTCATTTTTATAGAATATGTTCTAGGGACATTTGCTAGAACTTTTTTTTTTCTTAGATGCATTTATTTTACAACTTAATTAAACATTTTTAATTTTCTAACACAAGAAACAATTATCAATAGTCATGGGATGAGTCCCAAATGGTTCTTAACCTTTTATATACTGTAACTATAGAATGGTTCAGTCACAGTCTATTATGAAGGAAACGTTCTGCATGAATGGTTTTAACATTTTAGAAAGACAAAGGGAGAAATGGCCCAAAACATTTTGAAAATTCCTAATATGACTTATTTTTTCTCTTGGATTATCTTGGCCCTTTCGGCCTTTCGCGATGAATTGGAAATTAAATGCGCATGTATTCTAAAGAAATAATACAGTAAGTGTTACATTTAATGGATCTTAGAGCTTTCATACAAAACAATTGCTTATAATTAAGGTAAATCATCAGTATATGATGAAATGAGATCTGAATCTCTGAACCTTCATGATCAGTAGAAGAGAGGCAGCGTAGCAGACTGTTTTTAGATCGGTATTGATTGGCCCTTTGTTCCTTGTTGAGGGTCTTGTGGTCGCCTGCTGTGTTATTTTAAATTATATTATATTCTATACTAGGTGTGGCATATTTATAATGTAACAATTTCTGTTAAATCTCCAGGAAATTGGATACAATGAATATCAATCACACTATGATAACAGAATTTATTCTTTTGGGATTTTCAAGAATAACTGATAATCAGGTCTCTCTATTCCCTATCTTTCTATGTACATATATTATTACAGTGGTTGGGAACCTGTGTATAATTATTACATATAAGCTCAGCCCAAGCCTCCACACCCCAATGTATTTTTTTCTTGCTAATTTTTCTCTCTTGGAAATCCTGTATGTTTCATCTACAGTCCCTAAGATGTTGTCTAGTTTACTCTCAAAATGTAAAGCCATCTCCTTTTCTGGCTGTGCTATACAGATGTATAGTGGCTTGCTATTTGGAGGAACAGAGTGCTATATGTTGGCGGCCATGGCTTATGACCGGTATAACGCCATATGTCGCCCTCTTATGTATAATCGGATTATGAGAGAAATAGTCTGTTTCTGGCATATAATGGGTTCAAATATAATCGGTGCAGCCAATGCCCTAATACACACAGTGCTCACATTTTCATTACCATTCTGTGGATCCAATGAGATAGACCATTTCTTTTGTGATGTTCCTCTGCTACTTAAACTCTCCTGCCAGGACATTTGGGTGAATGAACTTATAATATTTGTTATTGGTGGCTGTGTTGTAATTGGTTCCTTCATATTAACAATGATTTCCTATATAGAGATCATTTCAAAAATTCTCAAACTACGATCTGCATCCGGCAAGAAGAAAACCTTTGCAACCTGCTCTTCCCACTTAATAGTTGTTATAATATTTTATGTTCAGCAATTTCTATGTATTTTAGGCCCAGGTCACGCTATAAAGTTGGGCAGAACAGTGTGGTCTCTTTAATGTATACAGTTATTGCTCCACTTCTAAACCCTTTTATATACAGTCTACGAAACAAAGAGGTCAAGTCAAATATTAAAAATCTATTTTTAAGGCTAATAAAATTTTGATTTATATTCAAGATTATTTTGCTCCACCATATTTCTTTGCCTCTTTTATGCATCATGCTTGATTTTTCATCTTTATTCTTTTCCTCTTATCTTGTATCTCCTGACTAGTCTTCTCATATCGGTCAAGTGTGTATGTTTCTATGGTTAAAAAAATGTATGTAAATGTATTGCTCTACGTATTCAAAAATTTGCACTAACAAAACAAGATTCCAACAGTGTATACATTTCACTCCATTTTGTCACCTATATGTTCCCCTTATCATGATTATTATTATTATTATTATTATTATTATTATTATTATTATTATTAAAGATGAGCAAAACTACCGTAAGTTTGATTTCGCCAAACACCAAACACTTTGCATTTGACTCCCGGTCGCTAAAGAGGATGAATGCAGTCCTAGGGATGACTATAAAACATGGAAACAGCCATAGGTTGCATGAATGTTTTCAAGGCAGCCACGGCTGTATTCTTTTCTTAGAACATAAGGGTCAATGAAAAACTTGTGCACTCAGTATAAAGTATACAGTATACAGTACACATTTTTTCTTTGTCTATGCATACAATGTTACTGTTTACTTTTGTGAACTACTGTCATATCGGACATGTTTTTGATGGATGTCTACAGTGATGGTGACAAAATCCTGTAGCGATAATCTAGCATGGTGCTGCAAAAAGTAAGAAGTCCATCTACAAATACATTTTAAGGCTATTTTCACACAACGTCAGTTCCGCGGTAATCACGATTAGTGGGGTACTTACATTGTGCTACAGGCCAAGGGAATCCTGGCCGGAGTGTATACACATAGTATATACTCCGGCCGGGATGCCTAGCGCCGTCTTAGAAATATAACAGAAAACTGACAAAATAACGGCTGCAGAAAACCCTGTCAGTGCACACTATGGAGCAAGCGGTTTTGGCCGCACGCTCCATTGTGTGCAGGGGGGAGTTTTGATGTGGGGCGTGCACGGATGCGCCCACATCAGAACTCTGCGTCGCTAAAGATCATCCGGATGGTACTACTGGGATGATCTTTTCTAAGACCGGCCGTTCCGTGACCTGGCCGGGAACAGCTGGTCTCTTACAGAATGTGAACATAGCCTATTACAGAGTTATTTTATTTATATGAGAGTTTGTTTTTATGCATGCATCATATGTATTCCTATGATATATTTTATTATGTATTTGTATAAATGTTCAACTATGTTCGTTTGTTTTTGCTGCTTAGGACTTACCTTATAATATTTCTATCTGTGTGTTTTCTGAATGGCAATGTTTTGCAGCTAGTTTTCCTAGTCTTTTAAAGTTTACTTCCTTGTCTTCAAATTGCTTAAAGTGTAATTGTCATTTAAAATATTTTTGCAAAATTCAATACTAAAAGCAATTTTAAGAAACTGCTTAACAGGTTTTATTTAGCAAAAGTTTCTTTCTGTACTCAAAAAGCTGTTCCCTGTGTGCATGTATTTTTATTTTATGAATGGCAAAAATTAGTAAATTCTTTTGGTTGAAACTGGAATTTATAAAACAACATTCAGACATTCAGAACAATCAGAAGATTACAGAGGGATTTGAAGAAGCTAGAAGCCTGGGCAGAAAAATGGCAAATGAAGTTTAAAGGTTTAGGCTCGGTTCACACGTTGTAAGAGTGCGGCTGTATTTGCGGCTGTAATTGTGCGGCGGTATTTTTGGTGGTTCGTGTGTATGCTTGGAAGTATAGGATATGCGGCTGCACAGTGCACACTATGTATGAATCTACGGCCCTATCGTAAACGGACCCGTAAAAAATGAACAAGACCATTGTTTGCGGCTGAACATGCGGCCGAGGATTGACAGGCGGTCCGTACGGAGTACTTCAAAAATAGCCGGCAATGATGCCGAATGCCGATGCCTCTAATAGTTAATATATTAAATTAATCAAACACATTTTCTTTGTAATCAAGACACTTTCGTTGATCAATAATTTATTTCTAACGAATCCATCATTTTGCAATTAAATATACTGTTAAAAAAATAGATATATAAATAAATGTATATTTATCTATATATTTATTTTTTGACAGTATATTGAATTGCACAATGATGGATTCGTTAGAAATAAATTATTGACCAACGAAACTGAATTTATTTCAACGAAAATGTGTTTTCTTAATTAAATATTAATTAGTACAGGAAGCTCTAAAAGCCGTTAATTCATATGCCGGCAATAGAGCATTCTGTACTAATCATCACTTTACTTTAATGAAAACATCAAATGTTTCTTCTAATTATGTTATGACAATAGCATTATTAGAAGAAACATTTAGAATTATATGTGCGCTCAGCTGATTGGCTGTTCGGCTGAGCGCACATATAATGAGCCGGTCCGCAGTACAGTGACTTCATTGTGCTGCGGACCAGCGAAGAGGACACATCGGGGTGAGTATAGAGCTCTCCCCAATCCCTCCCCAGCACTGCACCCCTCCCAGCAAGGAAGGGGGGTCACTTAACCCCTTCCTTGCTGGGATGGGTGCAGTCTGACATCAGTCTGGCCCCCAGGGGGTTAAGGGGGATGCAATACATCCTCCCTTAACCCCTTGGGGGTCAGACTGTAAGCAGCGATCTGTAAAGATGCTGCATACTGTAAGGAGCACAACACCGCTCACAATGATGGGTGTTGTGCTCCTGTTTGTGTGTTTTTTGTGTGTTTCTCCCTTTTTGTTTTTCAGATATCGGTATCCTGGGGATTACGTCGGATTCCATGGACTACGTCGATGACCAGCGGTTGTTCTTTGAATTTTTTTTAATAAAATGGTCAATGAGGGGTGTGGGGGTGTTTTTATTTGAATAAAAAAATTTGTAAACTTGTGTCTTGTCTTTATTTCTTTACTTTATAGACTTAGTAGTGGAAGCCGTCTAATAGACGGAATCCATTACTAAGTGGGGGCCTAGTGTTAGCCGGTATAAAATGGCTAACACTAACCCCCCATTATTACCCCAGTACCCAATGCCACCAGGGGTACTGGGAAGAGCCGGGTGCCAGTGGTCCCGGAGCGTCAATATTGGCGCTCCTGGACCGGGCGGCAGCAGGCTGGTAATATTTAGGCTGGGGAGGGCCTAAACCAATGGCTCTTCCCACCCTGGTGTTACCAGGCTGCTGTCGTTTGGTTTTTAACCCGACTGGTTATAAAAATAGGGGGGACCCTATGCGTTTTTTTTTAATTATTTATTTATTTAAAAAAAAAAAACGCATAGGGTCCCCCCTATTTTTATAACCAGCCGGGTTAAAAACCAAACGACAGCAGCCTGGTAACACCAGGGTGGGAAGAGCCATTGGTTTAGGCCCTCCCCAGCCTAAATCTTACCAGCCTGCTGCCGCCCGGTCCAGGAGCGCCAATTTTGACGCTCCGGGACCACTGGCACCCGGCTCTTCCCAGTACCCCTGGTGGCATTGGGTACTGGGGTAATAATAGGGGGTTAGTGTTAGCCATTTTATACCGGCTAACACTAGGCCCCGACTTAGTAATGGATTCCGTCTATTAGACGGCTTCCACTCCTAAGTCTATAAAGTAAAGAAATAAAGACAAGACACAAGTTTACAAATTTTTTTATTCAAATAAAAACACCCCCACACCCCTCATTGACCATTTTATAAAAAAAAAACATTAAAAAAACGCTGGTCATCGACGTAGTCCATGGAATCCGACGTAATCCACAGGATACCGATATCTGAAAAACAAAAAGGGAGAAACACACAAAAAACACACAAACAGGAGCACAACACCCATCATTGTGAGCGGTGTTGTGCTCCTTACAGTATGCAGCATCTTTACAGATCGCTGCTTACAGTCTGACCCCCAAGGGGTTAAGGGAGGATGTATTGCATCCCCCTTAACCCCCTGGGGGCCAGACTGATGTCAGACTGCACCCATCCCAGCAAGGAAGGGGTTAAGTGACCCCCCTTCCTTGCTGGGAGGGGTGCAGTGCCGGGGAGGGGGTGTGGAGAGCTCTATACTCACCCCGATGTGTCCTCTTCGCTGGTCCGCAGCACAATGAAGTCACTGTACTGCGGACCGGCTTATTATATGTTCGCTCAGCCGAACAGCCAATCAGCTGAGCGCACATATAATTCTAAATGTTTCTTCTAATAATGCTATTGTCATAACATAATTAGAAGAAACATTTGATGTTTTCATTAAAGTTAAGTGATGATTAGTACAGAATGCTCTATTGCCGGCATATGAATTACCGGCTTATGGAGTTTCCTGTACTAATTAATATTTAATTAAGAAAACACATTTTCGTTTAAATAAATTCAGTTTCGTTGGTCAATAATTTAATTCTAACGAATCCATCATTGTGCAATTAAATATACTGTCAAAAAATAAATATATATATAAATATACATTTATTTATATATATATTTATTTTAACAGTATATTTAATTGCAAAATGATGGAATCGTTTACATTTAATTATTGAACAATAAAAGGGACTTTATTACAAAGAAAATGTGTTTGATTAATTCAATATATTAACCATGAGAGACATCGGCTATAGTGCAGAGACCCCGGTAATAGCAATTCATGTAAACTGTTTCCCTGCTTTCCCAGATGCATCCAGAGGTGTTTGCATCACTTTCTTAAGATTTTATTTGTTATTTTTAGTTGAACCAGATTTCCAAGTAAATGACCGTATGTTTTGAGCCGCATGTCTATTTTTTCCCACGGCAGTAGTTTCACCCGCACATTTACAGCCGCATAAAAAATACAGCCGCACAGTTACAGCGTGTGAACCCAGCCTTAAAGGGTTAGTCCGGCGGGGGGGGGGGGCATTTTTTTTCGACATCCACTCACCTCCCCGGTTCCTGTTGTCTGACGGAGACGGGATCTGTTTCAAGACGTCACGTCTCGAGCCCGCGTCAGACACCAGGAAGCGGCCTGGAACCTGGGACCGGAGCGCTGCGATGCGAGACCCGCCGCTGGAACCGGGGAGGTGAGTGGACGTCGTTTCCCCCAGCCACCTCCTCCCCGGTGTCAGGAAAAAATGCCCCTCCGCAGGAGTACCCCTTTTATTGTGGATAAATGTAAAGTTATGCACTTGAGCTGTAGTAATAATAAGTACATTGAAGTGCTTAATAATAAAACACTGGGTAAAACTGCTTCCGAAAAGGACCTGGGGGTATTGGTGGACAGTAAACTCAACTTTAGTGATCAGTGCTAGGCAGCGGCTGCCAAGTCTAGTAAAATCATGGGATGCATCAAAAGAGGTATAGATGCTAAAGATGAGAACATAGGGGGAGACTTATCAAACTGGTGTAAAGTAGAATTGTCTTAGTTGCCCCTAGCAACCAATCAGATTCCACCTTTCATTCCTAACAGGTTCTTTAAAAATGAAAGGTGGAATCTGATTCTACTTTACACCAGTTTGATAAATCTCAATACAGTGTACAGTTTTGGGCACCGCTATATAAGAAGGACACAGCTGAACTGGAGCGGGTGCAGAGGAGGCCAACAAAGGTCATTAAGGATTGCAGTACTAAGATAGATTATCAAGCTTGGGGATATACATTTTAGAAAAAAGATGTCTTAGGGGCGATTTGATCACAAAGTACAAATATATGAATGGACAGTACAGAGATCTTTGTAGTGATCTTTTACTCCTAGTCCTGTAACCATGACAAAGGGGCATTCTCTACATCTCGAGGGGAAAAGGTTTCACCACCAGCACAGATGGGGATTCTTTACTGTAAGAGCAGTGAGACTATGGAACTCTATGCCACATGATGTTGTCATGCCTAATTAAATAAGTTCAAGGGAGGCCTGGATGCTTTTCTTGAAAAATATAACAGTACAAGTTATGGGCACTATATTACATGTGATAGGACATTGATTCAGGGATTATTCTGATTATCATTGGAGTTGGGAGGGAATTTTTCTCCCTGTGATGGGGCAATTGTCATCTGCCTTATAAGGTTTTATTGCCTTCCTCTGCATCAACACAGTAGGGTTTCTGTAGGTTGAACTTGATGGACTCTTTTTTTTAACTTTATTAACTATGTTACTATGTTGTATTGGTCTATTTCACCACCAAGACATGCTCAGCTGCCAGCTGTACCATATAGTGTGCCACCCACACTCCTCTAGCAGCCACATGGAGCCCCTTGTATAGTAACAGTCAGTCTATCTTCATTTGAATTTCCACTAACCCGCACCGGGCTAATTTTTTCTTTTAATTTTTTCCTCCTCGTGTTTAAAAGGCCATAGCACTTGCACTTTTTCACCTAGAGACTCACATGAACCCTTATTTTTTGTGCCACTAATCGTACTCTGCCAGACTATGACAGACTTTTTTTTCCCATAAAATATGCTGCAAAACCAGAAAAAAGAAAATAAAAGCATTTTTATTTTATAATTTTTTCACATTATGGTAAAACTGACCAATCACAGCTCAGCTTTCAGCTCTGGTAAAATAAAATCTGAGCTGTGATTGGTTGCTGTGGGCAGTTTACACCAGGTGTATATTTACATTCCCCCATTATCATTGTTCCTCAAGATGTATAACTTTTATTTTATTTGATGGTTTTCAAAAAATTAAAACCTGTTTAAAAAACTAAATATTCCTTAAAATTGCTGTATGACTATGCTTATAAGATCTGTACTTTCTATCGGTACCTTTCTTGCACATATGCGACTTTTTTTTTGTTCACTTTTTATAACATATTTTCTAGATTTGATGTGACAAAAAAATCAGCAATTTTGCACTATGGCAGGTTTTTTTCAATTACGCCGTTTACCGTGCAAGATCAGGAATGTGATAATTTAATAGTTTGGGTGATTACAATCGTGGCAATACCAAATATGTTTATTCATTTATTTTTATTTATAAAATGGGAAAAGGGGTGTGAGTTAAATTTTTATTAGGGGAGGGTATTTTTTAATAATTAAAAAAAAAAACTTTTTTTTTTTTTAACACAGTATTTAGAATTATATAGATCAGTGTAGTATACATAATACAGCAATGATTCAAACAGTTACATCCTGGTTCATGAAGCGGTTAAAGGAGTCAACCAGCCTTTTTAAGGGTTGCTCTTTTTTTTTCAGCACGGTTCACAGCCCCAAGACACATCCATAACACGTGTCCACATTCTGGCTATGTTCACACAACGTAATTTTTCAGGAAAAGAATGGGCACTGATTGCAATGGAATCAGCGACCATTCTTTACTGCAGGGGCAGCAATGCAATGCCACCCGCTGTGTTCATACAGCTTATGTTAACGATATGCAACGGACGCTGTTAAACGTAGTGTGAACATACCCTCTCTGTGCATTTGTGGATCTGCAAATGCAGACAAAATACAGTGGTACCTTGGTTCACACAATGTATATTTTCATAAAAACACGGCCGTTGTAAAGCAGGTGTGATAATTACGAGAATATACATTGTATTGCTGTCTACGGGATCCCGGCCAGAGCGTATACACATAGTATACACTCCGTCCAGGATCCCTAGCGGCGCCGCAAACAATTGACATGTCAGTTTTCTGCGGCCACTATTTATTGAATAGCGGACATAGAAAACCATGTCTGTGCACACTGCGGAGAGAGTGGCTGCGGCCGCACGCTCCATAGCGTGCAGTGGAGTGTTCTGATGTGGGGCGAACACGGATGCCCGAAAGATCATCCGGCCAGTACTGCAGTACCGGCTGGGATGATCTTTTCAGAAACCGGCCGTTCTGTGACCCAGCCGGGTCATGGAACGGCCGATCTCTTATGCAGTGTGCACAATGCCTTAGCCTGTATACGTACAGTAAGTGAGAGAAACATAGCACTACACACAGATCTATTTTCTCTATCTCTTGCTCATGAATTTCTGTATGATTCTAGTTTTTTATCTTTACGGAAAAAAACTTAAGAAAGTACATAAAGAAAATATATGTATACTGAACAGCAGAAGGCACTACCAGCGATATTAGTGTAAGATAAAGTATAAAAGAAACCTTTTTTTTTTTTCAGTGAATTACTATGGATGAAATATTTTTCCCCTACGGACTGTTGAAATATACAGAATATATTTAGTGGTACAAAGCCTTTAAGTGATTTTTTCCTGCCTTCTTGTTGTAGGATTTATTAGATTTAAAGGTCCGCATGGATTTTGTTGTCTGTTTGTAGAATCTGCTTAGATTTTTGGGGGTGTCATATTAATTGATCAAGGACAGCTGGATCTTTAAGGGGTTTATTAAAAAGAGGAAAACATAAATATTTAGAATTGGAAAATCTAAGGAAAGGAGAGGGTTGTAGGAAGCAATAGTGGGAGACTGGAAGTGCCTAACATAGCCCGCACGTTGCCCATCCCTGGAACATCTTCAAAATACTATCTTGATGGCTTTTATCAGAACAGTTCCTTTATATCCCAAATACAATATTGTAGAGTTAAACCCATTCCTGTAGGTGGTGTCCTCCTGTAGAACAAGGTCTTTGTCCTTTTGTTGACTCCATTGGGCGTGTCATGCCCATCCCTATGTGAGGCTGATAAGAAGCCTGTGAAGCACACCAGCAGAGGATAAGTTTGTGGCTTTACGACAGGAGGAAAGCAGCTTGATCTGTTTGGCTCCACTCCTATCATTCAGATGCAAGGCTAGTTGGCATTGTCCAGCATATCTTAGACTCTCCATTCTAACTCTTTATACTGGGTGTAGTCCATGTTGGCTCCAACACCATTCCAGTCACCAGTAGCAGGTTTGGCTGTCAGCATAATAAGGTGCATAGGGGGTCTCCTGAACAACCACCGACATGTAATGACCCCTATTTTCTGGGAGAGACAAGCCACAGTCAGAACTCTCTGGATGCAACTTAACCCTGCCCTTTCCACATAGAATACAGGAATGCTCTGTCATGCCAAATGTTCCTGTGTATGGGGAGGACCGGCAACGGGAGAAAGAGGTAACCGACTGCCATCAGTTATTGAAGGTGGAAGGGGACTTTAAGTCTAGGATTGCTTTTTCTGTGCACTTTTTATTTAATTCAATGGACATAAACATATAGAATATGTTCTAGGAACATTTTACCCCAACTTTTTTCAAAAGTTTAAAAAATATTATTCCCAGAATTTCAAGATTGGTTGAAAAAGTTTTAGAAGCATTTATAAAACGGCGCAATTAAGCAGATTGTTTTTCTAACGCAAGAAACAATTACCAATATTCATAAGGGATGAATCCCAGATGGTTCTCAACCTTTTATATAACTATCGAATGGTTCAATCACTGTCTGTTATGAAGAAAATTTCTGCGGCAATGGTGTCTACATTTAATAAAACAGAGACAAAGAGCTACTGAACCTTTTGACAACATTTTCTCTTCTTATCCTGTCTCGGCCATTGCGGCTTTGTGGTGAATTGGAAGATAAATACTTCTGTATTATAATGCATATAATACTTACACCAAGCGCGTGTTTAACAGTTAATGGATCTTAGAGGGAGTTTTGATACAAAAATATATCGGTATACTTATCGGTATGTGATCAAATAAGATCTGGTTCCCACAATCTCTATGATCAGTAAAAGTAAGCACAGCAGTCTGTGTTTGGAAAAATATTGATAAGGCTGTTTGGTTTGTGTTGAGGGTTTTGGGGTTGGATTAGCACTAGAGATGAGCGAACCGGGTTCGGGTTCGAGTCGATCCGAACCCAAACATTCGGCATTTGATTAGCTGGGGCTGCTTAACTTGGATAAAGCTCTAAGGTTGTCTGGAAAACGTGGATACAGCCAATGACTATATTCATGTTTTCCACATAGCCTTAGGGCTTTATCCAAGTTCAACAGCCCAAGCTAATCAAATACCAAAAGTTTGGGTTCGGATCGACTCGAGCATGCTGGAGGTTCGCTCATCTCTAATTATCACCAATCATACATGGATAGTCTATCTAACAGAGCCCCTATTATGTCAATTCATATTATGTTATATAATGTTTTTTGTTTAATTTCCAGAAATCTGGACACAATGAATATCAATCACACAACGGTAATGGAATTTATTCTTTTGGGATTTTCAGGACTGACTGATCAGGTCTCTCTATTCCCCATCTTTCTATGTATATATATCATTACACTGGTTGGGAACCTGTGTATAATCATTGCATATAAGCTCAGCCCAAGCCTCCACACTCCAATGTATTTTTTTCTTGCTAATTTTTCCCTTTTGGAAATCCTTTATGTTTCAACTACCGTCCCTAAGATGTTGTCCTGTTTACTGTCAGAACGTAAAGTGATCTCCCTCTCTGGCTGTGCTATACAGATGTATTGTTTTGTGCTGCTTGGAGGAACAGAGTGCTATATGCTGGCGGCTATGGCTTATGACCGGTATAACGCCATATGTCGCCCTCTTATGTATACTGTGATTATGAGAGAAATAGTCTGTATCCAACATATAGTGGGCTCCTATGTCATTGCTGCAGCCAATGCCCTAATACACACAGCGTTAACATTTTCATTACAGTTCTGTAGATCCAATAAAATAGACCATTTCTTTTGTGATGTTCCTCCGGTACTAGAACTCTCCTGCCAGGACATTTGGGTCAATGAACTTGTAATATTTGTTATTGGTGGCTGTGTTGTAATTGGTTCCTTCATAGTAACAATGATTTCCTATATAGAGATCATTTCAAAGATTCTCAAACTCCAATCTGCATTGGGTAAGAAGAAAACTTTTGCAACCTGTTCTTCCCATCTAATGGTTGTTATAATATTTTATGGATCTACAATTTCTATGTATTTTAGGCCCAGGTCAAGCTATAAAGTTGGGCAGAACAGTGTGGTCTCTTTAATGTATACAGTTATTGCCCCACTCTTAAACCCTTTTATATACAGTCTACGAAACAAAGAGGTCAAGACAAATATCAAGAATATATTTTTAAGGATTTTACCATTTTGATGAATATCCAAGATAATTCCGTGTCACCAAAATTCTCTGCCTCTTCTATGCTTCTTGCTTGATTCTCTCCTTTTTTCTCTTTCTTCATTTCTTGCATTTTTTGACTATTTTGACTCAAACTTTTTAACAAATATTTAACCCATTAAAGAGGAAGTACCTTCAGGTACACTCTCTTTAAAATCACACATGAATTGGGCGGCGCCGGCACTGGGAAGCCGATGCCGCAGTCCTTTTTTTGAACCGCGGCCTGGTTCCCCCATACAGCGCCTTTCTATTCATGGTTACCGGGTGAAGCACTGGAGGTGGGCCGGTCCGCCTCAGTGGGAGGAAACCCCCGCCCCTCCATGACATGGCTCCAGTGATTTTATACTTGTTTGAACTTCTAATGAAGCCGCGTCATGGCTGGGGTTTCCTCTTACTCTGGGTGGGCCGGCGCACCTTCAGTGTTTCACCCCCGTTGCGGTAACCATGAATAGAGTAGCGCCGTACGGGGGAACCGGGCCTGGGGTTCAAAAAAAGGACCACTGCACCGGCTTCCCCTTGCTGGCGCTCATTAGTTCATGTGTGATTTTAAAGAGAGTGTACCTGATGGTACATCCTCTTTGAGGTCAAAGACAATTTTTCGTTTTTGCACTTTTGCTTTTTCCACTTTATGTTTAAAAGTCCATAGCACTTGCAATTTTTTTTTACCTAGAGACCCATCTGAGCCCCCATTTTTTACAACACCAATTGTACTTTGCAATGACAGGCTTTATTTTCCCATTTGCGCTGTCAAATTTAAAAAAGGAATTTGTTTTCATTTCAGGGTGTTTCACGTTTACGCTGTTCGCCCTATGGTAAAACTGGCATGGTATATATATTCCTCACATCAGTACAATTACAACGATATGTAACTTGTAGAACTTTTAAATTATTTGATGGCTTTTCCAAAATTAAAACCTTTAAAAAAACTGAATTGCTTTATTCCCATACTTATAATGTTTTTATTTTTTTGTCTATGGGGCTGTTTGAGGTGTCACTTTTTGCCGCATCATGTGTACTTTCTTTCGATACCTTGTTTGCATATATGCAACTTTTTCATCATTGCATGATTTTTATTGCATTTTTTCTGTATTTGATGTGACCAAAATGTACAATTTTGAACTTTGGATTTTTTTTGTGCTTACACCCGTAGGCTAGGTTCACACTATGTAACTGTGCGGCTGTATTTGCGGCTGTAATTGTGCGGCGGTATTTTTGGTGGTTCATGCATACGCTGGAAAGTATACGATATACGGCTGCACAGTGCACACTGGGTATGAATCTTCGGCCCTATCGTAAACGGACCCGTAAAAAATGAACAAGACCATTGTTTGCGGCTGGAAATGCGGCCGTGGATTGACAGGCGGTCCGTACGGAACACTTCAAAAATAGCCGGCAATGATGCCGAATGCCGATGCCTCTAATAGTTAATATATTAAATTAATAAAACACATTTTCTTTGTAATAAAGTCCCTTTCATTTTTCAATAATTTAATTCTAACAAATCCATCATTGTGCAATTAAATATACTGTTAAAATAAATATATATATAAATAAATGTATATTTATATATATATATATATATATATTTATTTTTTGACATTATTTTAATTGCACAATAATGGATTCGTTAGAAGTAAATTATTGAACAACGAAACTGATTTTATTTCAACGAAAATGTGTTTTATTAATTAAATATTAATTAGTACAGGAAGCTCCAGTAAGCCGCTAATTCATATTGCCGGCAATAGAGCATTCTGTACTAATCATCACTTTACTTTAATTAAAACATCAAATGTTTCTTCTAATTATGTTATCACAATAGCATTATTAGAAGAAACATTTAGAATTATATGTGCGCTCAGCTGATTGGCTGATCGGCTCAGCGCACATATAAAGAGCCGGTCCGCAGTACAGTGACTTCATTGTGCTGCGGACCAGCGAAGAGGACACATCGGGGTGAGTATAGAGCTCTCCCAACCCCCTCCCCAGCACTGCACCCCTCCCAGCAAGAAAGGGGGGTCACTTAACCCCTTCCTTGCTGAGATGGGTGCAGTCTGACATCAGTCTGGCCCCCAAGGGGTTAAGGGGGATACAATACATCCTCCCTTAACCCCTTGGGGACCCTATGCGTTTTTTTTAAATTATTTATTTATTTAAAAAAAAAACGCATAGGGTCCCCCCTATTTTTATAACCAGCCGGGTTAAAAACCAAACGACAGCAGCCTGGTAACACCAGGGTGGGAAGAGCCATTGGTTTAGGCCCTCCCCAGCCTAAATCTTACCAGCCTGCTGCCGCCCGGTCCAGGAGCACCAATTTTGATGCTCCGGGACCACTGGCACCCGGCTCTTCCCAGTACCCCTGGTGGCATTGGGTACTTGAGTAATAATAGGGGGTTAGTGTTAGCCATTTTATACCGGCTAACACTAGGCCCCAACTTAGTAATGGATTCCGTCTATTAGACGGCTTCCACTACTAAGTCTATAAAGTAAAGAAATAAAGACAAGACACAAATTAAAATTTTTTTTATTCAAATAAAAACACCCCCACACCCCTCATTGACCATTTTATAAAAAAAAACAACAACAAACAACCGCTGGTCATCGACATAGTCCACGGAATCCGACGTAATCCCCAGGATACCGATATCTGAAAAACAAAAAGGGAGAAACACACAAAAAACACACAAACAGGAGCACAACACCCATCATTGTGAGCGGTGTTGTGCTCCTTACAGTATGCAGCATCTTTACAGATCGCTGCTTACAGTCTGGCCCCCAAGGGGTTAAGGGAGGATGTATTGTATCCCCCTTAACCCCTTGGGGGCCAGACTGATGTCAGACTGCACCCATTCCAGCAAGGAAGGGGTTAAGTGACCCCCCTTCCTTGCTGGGAGGGGTGCAGTGCTGGGGAGGGGGTGGGGAGAGCTCTATACTCACCCCGATGTGTCCTCTTCGCTGGTCCGCAGCACAATGAAGTCACTGTGCTGCGGACCGGCTCATTATATGTGCGCTCAGCCAATCAGCTGAGCGCACATATAATTCTAAATGTTTCTTCTAATAATGCTATTGTCATAACATAATTAGAAGAAACATTTGATGTTTTAATTAAAGTAAAGTGATGATTAGTACAGAAAGCTCTTTTGCCGGCAATATGAATTAACGGCTTACTGGAGCTTCCTGTACTAATTAATATTTAATTAATAAAACACATTTTCGTTGAAATAAAATCAGTTTCGTTGTTCAATAATTTAATTCTAACGAATCCATCATTGTTCAATTAAATATACTGTCAACAAAATAAATATATATATAAATATACATTTATTTATATATATATTTATTTTAACAGTATATTTAATTGCAAAATGATGGAATCGTTTAAATTTAATTATTGAACAATGAAAGGGACTTTATTACAACGAAAATGTGTTTTATTAATTCAATATATTAACCATGAGAGACATCGGCATTACTGCAGAGGATCGCAAACCCCGGTAATAGCAATTCATGTAAACTGTTTCCCTGCTTTCCCAGATGCATCCAGAGGTGTTTGCATCACTTTCTTAAGATTTTATTTGTTATTTTTAGTTGAACCAGATTTCCAAGTAAATTACCGTATGTTTTGAGCCGCATGTCTATTTTTTCCCACGGCCGTAGTTTCATCCGCACATTTACAGCCGCATAAAAAATACAGCCGCACAGTTACATAGTGTGAACCTAGCCGTACCATGCGAGATCAGGAATGTGATAATTTAATAGTTCGGGCGATTACGCACGCAGCAATACCCATTATGTTTGTTTATTTGTTTATTTATATTTACAAAATAGACTTTTTTTAGGTGAGGGGATTTTTTATTTTTAATAAAAATTTTGTTTTAATAAAAACACTTTTTTTTTTTTTTTTTTTTTTTACATTAACTAGAAGTCCCCATGGAGGACTTCTATATACACAGCACTGATCTCTTATAGAGATTAATGCTGTGTATATACACAGCAACGATCCATTAGATCTGTGATACATTGCTCTGGCCTGCTGCAGACCAGAGCAATGTATTGCCGAGGCAGGATGAGCATCACTGCGACGCTGAGGCTCAGCCTGGGCAAAAGAACGGATCTCCCCTCCGCGATCGGATTGCGGGGGGAAGATCCGTCCCACTAGACACCAAAGGCACATGCTACCTTTGATAAAGCCGGTCAGCCAGCGAAACATGTCAGGAGGTGTGATATCCCCATAATTTTAATCTATTTAACAACATCTTTGCAGTGCCGGATTTTCTACTATATCGTACCCATGTATCCATTAGGAAACTAGCTAGACAGTAATTATATTGAGGCAGTGAGAAGATGATAGTACTTACCCAAACGGGATCTATCTCTCACTACTAACGGCACAACATTGTGCATAGCGGGGAACACCTCGGAGTCCCGCAGCCTCTATCTATCTGCTATCTACAGTATCCATCGATGTTTATATGCAAATAGTGTAGACAGTTGTGAAGTAACGCTGACACACTTATACCGGGCACTGAGTAGAACCAGATAGCAATTAAAGTCCACCTGTATGGAGTGAGCAAGAGTCCACAAAGTCAATCAGTCTTCTAATCCTAACAGAGCTTAGATGGTCAGATCCTCATTTACTGAGATTCACAAACCCAGTTGTTTCCTCTGAAAGATGGCTTCCCCTCGATCCCACAGATGTGCTGTGCTCACATCAGCAACCCTTTTCTTAGATCCTCATAGATCCTCTCCCTTCCTGAGACTCCAGGATCTAACTGCAGGCCATGACTCCTTCATCACATTTAAGGGCTCCATAGCCAGACACACTGTCACAGACATATATGCCCCCTAATATAAAACAGTTATAACCCCTGACATTATAATAAGACCTAACACCTGATATTCCTTCTATTTTTTTAAATTAAGTTCACACCCTTCTAACCATTTAGTGGATTTGCAGGTGTCAATAAACTGTAAAAATATTGTTTCAAAGAGTTTTGAAACACAACACATTAAACATAATTTTTGTAATACAAGAAGGAATTACCAATCCTCATAAAACGAGTCTCAGATGATTTGCTAGTGTTTATATAATCACGGAATAGATCATTCATGATAAGCAAGAAGACATTTTTTACACGGTTTTAAGGTATCCACAAAGAGGACTGAAGACGGAGCTTCTCTTTTTGACTTCTCTTTGTCCTTGTGATCAATTTGAATACATACAATTCTACCTACTGAAGAAATAATAATAATAATATGCAGTGAGTTGTTTTTACATTTAATTAATCTTAAAGGGGGTTTTAAAGATGTTATCCGGTAAGGTAAACTATTGGGGAAATTTATCAAACATGGTGTAAAGTGAAACTGGCTCAGTTGCCCCTAGCAACCAATCAGATTCCATCTTTCATTCCTCACAGACTTTTGAAAATGAAAGGTGGAATCTGATTGGTTGCTAAGGGCAACTGAGCCAGTTTCACTTTACACTATGTTTGATAAATCTCCCCCTATATGTTGAATCATCCTGCTCTTCTAGTCACCAACAATTCATACCATGCATGTCTTAACCTTTTCTGTCTCCTTCCCTCAGTTTTGAGCTTGCTGCTTTCAGCTAAAGACATAGAAACTGTACCTGAGCTATTCAGTCTTTTTCTGCTCTCAATCCCTTCCTCCCCCACCCTTCCAAGATGGCTGCTGTAAACAACTCACTATCCGCAATGTTATAGCAACTTTGTCATGCCGGGAGGGATAATCACAGTGAGTTCATGCAACTTGACCTCAGAATAACCCTCCTAGCATTACTAAGAAGCTACAAAGTTGCAGATAGGAACTTTTTTTTTAAATCACTCTTGAAAGGGAGAGAGAGGAGGGGGATACAGAGAGAAAAGCATACATACAGTTTTTGTGTCTTTAGTAGCAGCTGAAAACTGGGGGAAGGAGACTGAATAGAAAATAACAAGTATGGAATTAATTGTTAGTCTTCAGGAGGGGGAATGATTCAACATATATTTTACCTACCTGGATAACCCATTTTATTGATAACACATATTAATTGCCTATAATTAGAATATGCCATCAGTGAGTGATCAAACGGGATCTAGCTCCTAGAATCAACATGATCAATAGAAAAGAGTGCAAAAACTGTGTTTGAATGGACACTGAATAGGCCCTTTTGTTATTCAATTTATTAAGGGTCTTGGGGGGCAGATGCCTGCCAACCATATATTGAAGGCTTATCCAAAGGAACATCAAAAAGGCATTGCAAAACCTTGGCCAGCAAGAGAAAGCAACCTCCATTCATTGGCTGGATTGATGCTGAAAACCATAGGGTCATAGGTTAAACTTTAAAGAGAACCTGTCACCCCCTATGCTTGGGCAGAGTCTGGTCGACCCCCCGCTAGAGACCCTTATATTTACAATGCTCCTGGAGCCGCCCCCGCTGCCGAGAATTCCAGCGCAGGCGCATCAGAGATGAGTCCGATGCCCTAGAGAATGACGCCTCCATTAATTTTCTATGGGCATCGGACTCATCTCTGATGCGCTCACGCGGGGCTTCTAACGGTGATATCTCGGCAGCGGGAGCGGCTCCAGGAGGGGGTAAGTATAAGGGTCTCTAGCGGGGGCTCAGCTGGGATTTGCCCCAGCACGGGGGGTGACAGGTTCCCTTTAACCATACTATGCTTTTATTTGTCATGTGATTGTTGTTTCGTTTTCAGAAAATGGAATGAAATCAATATAAGCTTCACAATGGTTACAGAATTTATTCTTTTAGGGTTTTCTAGAATAACTGATCAACAGGTTTTTCTTTTCCCCATCTTTCTATGTACATATATTATTTTAGTGATTGGGAATCTGTGTATAATAATTACGTATAAGCTCAGTCCAAGCCTCCACACTCCAATGTATTTTTTTATTACAAATTTTTCTCTCTTGGAAATCCTGTATGTTTCATCTACTGTCCCTAAGAAGTTGTCCTGTTTACTGTCAAACTTTGAAGTTATTTCTTTCTCTGGCTGTGCTATACAGATGTATTGCTTTGTGCTGCTTGGAGGAACAGAGTGCTATATGCTGGCGGCCATGGCTTATAACCGGTATAACGCCATATGTCGCCCTCTGATGTATACTGCGATTATGAGTGAAATAGTCTGTATCCAGCTTATTGTGGGCTCATATATCATCGGTGCAGCCAATGCCCTAATACACACAGTGTTCACGCTTTCATTACTATTCTGTGGATCCAATGAGATAGACCATTTCTTTTGCGATGTTCCACGGGTACTAGAACTCTCCTGCCAGGACATTTGGGTTAATGTAATTGTAATATTTGTGTTTACTTGCTGTGTAATAATGGGTTCATTCTTATTAACAATGATTTCCTATATAGAGATAATTTCAAAAATTCTCAAACTCAGTTCTGCAACAAGCAAGAAAACTTTTGCAACTTGTTCTTCCCTCTTAATCGTTGTTACAATATTTTATGGTTCAGCAATTTCTATGTATTTTAGGCCCAGGTCAAGCTACAGAGTTGGACAGAACAGTGTGGTCTCTTTAATGTATACAGTTATTGCCCCGCTCTTAAACCCATTTATATACAGTCTACGAAACACAAAGGTCAAGTCAAATTTAACCCCTTAGCGACCCATGACGTATCTGATACGTCATGGCGCCGCGGGGGGTGTTCAGAGCGTGGTCCCGCCGGGACCCCGCTCTGAACGGCGCTGATCCCGGCTGACACGTGCAGCCGGGCAGTGCCTCTGTTAGCCGGCGCGGGTCCCGTTGCCGCGCCGGCTAATTAAGCACTTCAATGCAGCTGTCAAACCTGACAGCTGCATTGAAGTGCTTTATGCACAACATCCCTGGTGTCTAGTGGGTCGGATCTCCCCCCCGCGATGCGATCGCGGGGGGGAGATCCGTTCTTCTGGCCGTGCCGGGCCTCAGCGTCGGAATGACGCTGATCCCGGCTCGGCAGTAGATTGCTATGGCCTGCAGCAGGCCATAGCAATCTATGACCGATCTCATGGATCTTTGCTGTGTATATACACAGCATTGATCTCTATGAGAGAAAAAAGTAAAAAAGTGTTTTTATTAATAAAAAATCCCCTCCCCTAATAAAAGTCCAAATCACCCCCCTTTTCCCATTTTATAAATATAAATTAATAAATAAATAAATAAATAAACATATTTAGTATCGCCGCGCGCGTAATCCCCCCAACTATTAATTAATCACATTCCTGATCTCGCACGGTAAACGGCGTAAGCGCAAAAAAATCCCAAAGTGCAAAATTGCGCATTTTTGGTCGCATCAAATCCAGAAAAAATGTAATAAAAAGCGATCAAAAAGTCGTATATGCGCAATCAAGGTACCGGTAGAAAGAACGCATCATGGTGCAAAAACTGACACCTCACACAGCCCCATAGACCAAAGGATAAAAGCGCTATAAGCCTGGGAATGGAGCGATTTTAAGTGACATATATTTGTTAACAATGGTTTGAATTTTTTACAGGCCATCCGATACAATATAAGTTATACATGTTATATATCATAGTAATCGTAACGACTTGAGGAACATGCATAACAAGTCAGTTTTACCATAGGGCGAACGGCGTAAATGCAAATCTCCCCGAAATCAAAAAAAAATTGTTTTTTTTTTTCAATTTGACAGCGCAAATGATTTTTTTCCGGTTTCACAACATATTTTATGGAAAAATTATGCCTGTAATTGCAAAGTACAATTGGTTTCGCAAAAAATAAGCACTCATATAAGTCTCTAGGTGAAAAAATGCAAGCGCTATGGACTTTTAAACATAAAATGGAAAAAGCAAAAGCGCAAAAACGAAAATTGGCCCAGACCTTAAGGGGTTAAAAAATACTTTTTTAAGGCTGGTACCAGTCTTACTGAGATACTAGTGCTTTACTTATCTGCCTTTTCAACTTTGTTTCTCCCTTTTCTTCACTTGTCTGGTGAAGCTCTTTAACACTATTCATTTACATTCTAAGAATCATAGAAGTCAAATATCAGAACACAATGGAACCTTGTTTTAAGAGTAACTTGGAATGAGAGCATTTTGCAAGAAGAGCTTACAGTTTTTGTAACTTGTTTAAGGAGCAAGTGATGAGCGAATACTGTTCGATCGAATAGATATTCGATCGAAAAGTGAGATATTCGAATATTCGATAAATATTCGATAAGCGTTCAAATCCTCCAGCTTACGGTTTCACCCTCCAAATAGTCAAATAGATGTTTTTCACTAATCGAATACTTGTTCCCATAGACTTTAATGGAATCGAATATTCGAATATTCGCGGGATATTCGTACGAATAGCAAATATTCGAATATCTCACTATTCGCTCATCACTAATAACTATCTTATTCTGGAAGCATGTATCTGGGTTCAGATATAATAACTCAGGTAAGAACATGAAAGCACTGGGGCTTTTACATTTGTAGATGTAGCTTTACGAGGGCTTACTTTTGTAAAACAAGTTTTATTTCATAAAAATAGAATGTATTGATTAACTATTACTTTACAAGAAAGTTTAATACTGACATTGTTTTTTTCAGGAGTTTAAATGAAACACGCATAAACTTTATAAACTTACATTGTTTACTATATCCATATTAGAATATTTCTCTATCCAACAAAAAATAAAGTTTTGCAACTAAAACCGGAGATTGCTACTCTTTTCTTCTTTTTCAAGTTGTGATGTTGGACTGGATTTCTATGGAGTTTGGGCATTTGCAGTGACCAACCACAATAAGATAATAGCATACTGAGGAATTCTCGTGGATAATATCCGCGGAATTCCGTAGGCTGTCCACGCACACGGCCGCGTTCCTTTCCGCCAGCTCCATAGACACCATTCTATGGGCCAGCGTATTCCGCTATTCGCCGAAAGAAATGACATGTCACTTCTTTAGGCAGATAGCGGAATACGCCGACCCATAGAATGGTGTCTATGGAGCCAGCGGAAAGGCGAGCGGCCGTGCGCACGGACAGCCGACAGAATTCCGCGGATATTATCTGCGAGAATTCCTCAGTATGAACCCACTCTTATACTATGACACTGTATACTTAAATACATATTTCTTTTATTGATTTAGAAAGTTATAAATCAATAAAAATTGTTTTAAAATTATGGCAGGAAACTAACTGCAGGGGTCGCTGGTAAGCTATGAGGGTTCTATAGCCTGGACTGACTACAGACCTGGAGAAGGAAGGCAGCCTACTAAAGCCTGGACCCTGAGCTACTACAAGTATGGCGGGTGGGCAGTCACACCATTGATGATGATGATGATGATGATGCAACAGGGGGAGCACAGCAGCCATATGCAGAACAATATATGCCAGATGCTCCCTAAGCAAGAGCCCACATTCAGAGGCATCAAACTTAAAGGACAAGGCCACGTTCACACAGCGTATGTTGTGTATAAATCATGGCCGTTGTTGCAATTTGCAACAACGGCCATGATTTATACACAACATATGTTTTGCAATGAATGGAATCCAGGCCGGAGCGTGTACACACAGTATACACTCCGGCTGGGATTACATTCGGCCGCAGGAAAAACTGACATGTCATTCATTGAATAGCGGCCGCAGAGAACCTGTCAGTTCACACAATGGAGCGCGCGGCTCCGGATCCCAGAGAAAACAGAGGGTAGAATTCTGTGAATACAGAATTCTGTGAGAACTGGCTCGGCTGCAGGAGAGACCCACTTCTTCACCCCTACCAGAGATGCGACACCTTGGCTGGATCAGGAGGAACAGCACCTTGAGGGAAGACGAGTCCAGTCCACCAAGATTCACCTTCTTGAGATCGGAGGTCACCCATCAACAACACAAGCCACAGCGCCCTCGGAGAAAAGTCGGGTGAATGATAAGTATAAGCAGCACTAACTGATTAAGGCTATGTTCACACAAACTATATTCTCGTAAAACCACGTCCGTTGTACAACAACCGTGATTATTACGAACATATACGTTACCTTGCCGTCTATGGGATCCTGGACGGAGCGTATACACATAATATACATAGTATACGCTCCGGCCGGGATCCCTAGCGGCGTTGCAAACAAATGACATGTCAGTTTTCTGCGGCCACTATTCATTGAATAGCGGCCGCAGAAAACCCTGTCAGCGCAGCACGCGCCATAGTGTGCTGTGGGGAGTTCTGATGTGGGCGTGCAAGGATGCGCCCCGCATCAGAGCTCTGCAGCCCTAAAGATCATCCGGTCAGTACTGCAGTACCGGCCAGGATGATTTTTTCAGAGACTGGCCGTTCCGTGACCCAGCTGGATCACGGAATGGCCGGTCTCTTATGAGGTCTGAACATAGCCGAAGGCTGCAAACACACAGGGCGCAAGTAGAAATGGATGCTGTGATTAATTATATAAAAAAATTAACCAAAAAAATATTTAAATGCATTTTTTTTTAATATATTCTTGTGGGGTTTTTTTTTGTCACTTTGCACGTTAACTTGCTATAATACTGCTTGTACAATTTATTTGTATATTGATGCACTTTATTTTGAGATTTGAATAGATTATGTATAGAGATGAGCGAAGCAACAGAAATTCGTTTTGTGAGGTTCACAAATTTTGGGTCAGATTCGTTAATATTCACAAATTGAATGCAAACAAATCTCATTAAGAAAGCCAAACTATAGTAGCTACAATAGTGGGACTATTAGAGAGCAGCAATGTCAGGACCAGTCACACCAAACACACAAAGACAGTGAGCCCTGAGCTCAGCCCCTCCCACTGTCCCTACCTAATTGCCGCAATCTGCCCTAAAATGGCAGCGGACAACTTGGCGGCGATCCCTGGCCTGGATACGTGAAACAATAGACAAGACAAAACGAACAAACACAATAAGAATGGTCAGCAATCCGGGTCACAACAGTCTGGCAGCAAAAGTAAAAAATTGGATCCAAAAGCGTAGTCAGAAAACAGGCAATATGATCAGGGGCAGGCAGCAAGCAAGGGAGGTCAGAGATACAAAGCAGGAGTCAGGAGAAAACAGAACACACAAGCAGGCAGAGACTAAGTCAATAACCGGCCAGGCACAGGCAGAAACAGCTAACTAAAATAGGAGACCAGGAACCAAATACAGAAGATGATAGGAGGGACCAGCTGTCAATCACTGAGGCAAGGCAGGTTAACTGATACATGACCAGAGGAAACTTAGCAGCACAGACACGGGTGGGGCAGGGAAAACAATTAGCAGACCAGAAGGAATAAGACACAGTTCAGACAGGGCAAAAACAAGGCAAACAAAACACAGAATAAATGGAAGATTATGGCCAAAAGCGCAGTCTTTGGCGCAGAGGTCGAATCTTCGTAGCAGAGGGTGGCACTGATGCCTTTTCAGGCGCGATCATGACAAGCAATGTTGTTATTACATTGTCAAAAATTGGAAAATGACCATTTAATAAAAATTGTCAATCAGCCAATCATCAATTTACCGACATGGACAGCATTGGACCTTGGTGGAACAACGGCATAAAATATCTAAACTTTCTTATTAAGGATTTAACACAACACCCCCTTCGACCTCCCCTTGTGTGGCACCCTTTGTATCCCGTTAGTTTAAGTGGCACCGATATAAGTGTTAATTTATTTTCCATTTCAATTGATTTCAGTTGGATTTTAATGTAGATGTAGAGTGAACCAGCATGAGCTGCTGTCTAGTAACACTTCAACTGATGGGTCATCATTAACAGCCTTCAAGAATGACTCAGGGCTAGGTGAGGAGGTGAAGTACACCCCTATGCGGTGGCCATGTGGATGGTGTTTCCACCAGAGCCTTTTGTTTTCCTCATGGAGTTGAAGGAGTGGAAAGAAGATCCTTAGCACCCATCTCAAGCTCTGGTTGACACGACTGAGGGCCTGCACCTGAGACCACTTCCAGGAAGCCAACTCTAGATCCTCCTACAAGCTATGGAGTCCCTCAAGGGGATGGGAATTCATCACCTTCTACCATAGTGGCAGTTATTCCCCTGAAGCCTGTGGGGGTATCTTCCACCATGATGGCTGTCACCTCTACATTCACAGTAAGTTTAATTAATTTCAAGTAACCCATCTCTGGTCAGTGTCCATTTTGAAGATACTATACTAGACTGGTACTACAAAGACTGTAACCCGTTGTTCCTAATGTTCGGGTAAAGTCACTGTTGAACGATGATAACTTGTCTTCCTGTTATCTGATTTCAACTGCACGTGACCAACACAAAAGGCATTTCTGTAATCACCTAGGACAACAGTATTATTGGATTGGCCCAGAAGGAAACTCCAAGATTCATCACTATCACCAACACCTAGGGGCAGTCCCACTTCAATCTCTGTGGCATTTCTTCTCAGGAGAGAGAGTTATAGGAACCAGCCTTTAACAAGAATTTAACATACTCTCTCCTTATTAATAGTATTAACTTCACTCCAGAGAGCTTTGGACATTGATGGATCACTGGCATACATTAAATCATTGTACACCAGCGATCCGCCGCTGTCCACAGCTCTCTTGGGGGAAGTTAACCATGTAAAGCACCTGTCAGGTTACGGTATTAGAACAGGCCACCTAATGTAACATTAGAGGTGACTCTAACTGTCAGGTAACATCAGGTGGCCTGTTCTAATTTCGTGTCTTGTAGCAGAATAAGTAATTGACAATGCCACTTATACTGCTGCCAGGCACGGTTTTAGGATAGTACACCTGATGTAACCTGACAGGTGCTTCACAGGGTGAACTTCACCCAGGAGAGCTGTGGACAGTGGTGGACAGCATATACTGCCACACAGGTGACAGGTCAGGAGCAATTTCACATTTACACCGTTCACACTATCCTCTATAACCCTCTCTAACCCTGCTTCTCCCTACCTCTGCTTATCTCTCTCTGGCTAGTGTAAATGTATGTTTTTAGTTCACTGTCCAGGAGTTGACTTGCTCCAATATACTTATAGTGAAGGCATACGTGTGACATCACAGGGGGATGGCTTGCAGCCGACAACCCAGTTGCAAAAGATTATGCATAACCCCATGTACCCAGGAATTATATGTGATTTGTAATGCTTTCACTACTTTCTATGTATGGGTATGTCCACACATTTTTTATGCTGGATTTGATGATCTAAAAATACATATTTTGCACAATTATAGCCTAAATAAAAAGCATAATCGTTATTGAACATTAATAAAGCATTATTCTATGCAGTGTGCACTGACCGCTGATTACCCATGACATCTCTAGGGCACATTACATTTTTGACATTACGGTCATGATTTCTCCCCCAAATTATGGATGTATTTTGCCCTGTTTTTTTTTTTTTATTATTATTTGAACATACCCTATAGGAGTGAGATCCAAAGTGAATCTGCAAATGTTTGATGTGTATTTGTAACACATCTGAAAGCAAAAAAAAATTAATAAAAAATCTGGCACTCGTGGTATTGCCCTAATGGGATGTATCCAAACTGAGTGCGTATTATGCTTAGAGCAGCATAAGCTGTAAGCATGGCCCTGACCATATCCATGATTAGAAAACAATAGTATTCAGGCCCCTATGTACCTTCATATAGGAGTTGGACCCCTTTTGTGTACCTTCATATAGTAGTTTGATTCCTCCTGTGCTTTTATATTGTATAGTGCCTCACCACCACCAATGTCTTAATAAAGTACTGTAGTTAGGCCACTTTGTGCCCCCGTCTAGAAGTTAGCCCCCCCCTCCCCCCTTAATCTATACAGTATTTAGGCCTCTCTGTGTAAGTAGACACTCTAGTATGTAGTACCCCATTTAGCTACTCCCCCCCCCCCAGTAGGCAGTCATCCCCCTTTCAGGTTATCCCACCCCAGTAGTTAGTATCCTTTATGTAGGCCTTACTCTGAAGGTAATAACCTAAGTATGTAGTATTTCCCATATGGCCCACCAATCCCTTGTAGACATCCTCCCCGGTAGTCAGCACCCTCCTATCAGGACATTGTATCCCCCAAATAAGGCACATCCTATATGTAACCCCCGTAAACTGCCACCCCAGTAGATAGCATCTAAATTAGGCATCTATTCCCCATGTAGGCCTCCCCCTCTGAAATTGGAAAAAAGCAACAAAAAAAAAAGGCATACTTTACTACTGCGGTTTTCTTGCGTCTGCTTTTCCTCCCGCTCTGCAAGCACATGAGTGATGTCACTCCTGCTCGGCAGCTCTGGGGCTGTTAGGAGCCTCTTGTGGCCCAATTTGGTTCTTCAAAGGATGCTCTCATGGAGTCGGAACTGCTTTGATAGTACAGAAGAGTGTTATAAAGAATTACGCAGGTGGTTTTAATGGTGTGTCATAGATAGATGGATAGATAGTCCTAGCTAATAACTTTTACCAAAGGGGTTATCCCAAATCCCTAATTGAGCAACAAAAAGATGAGGTAGCGGAGTTGGACAGAACCCATCTATTTACCCAACGTCCGAAAAAAACGAGGGCTGAACGTATTCCATTTGTCACGATGTATAACTCTCTCAGTCCGGAGATAGCCAGGATAGTTAACAAATATTGGCACATTATCCAATATAGTTATCCACACAAAGAGGAATTCCAAAATAGACCTTTGATGTCCTATAGGAGGGCACCTAACATTAGGGACATGATTGTCAAGACAGAGGTACCATTACGCAAGAAAACACCACTTACTTTTTTGGGTCCCAGAGTCAAGGGGTGCCATCCATGTGGTAACTGTGTAAACTGTAAACATCTACAGAGGGGTCATATGTTTATACATCCAGGAACAGGTAAGACCTACAAGATTGACACATTTTTAAACTGTAATTCTGATTTCATTATTTACGTGTTATGGTGCCCATGTAATTTAATTTACGTAGGGGAAACGACCTATGATGCAAAAACAAGGATGAACCAACATCGTTATACTATAAGAAAATGTAAACAAGATCTCCCTGTGCCAAAACACTTTTTTGAAAAAAATCGTAAAGAAGGCGATCTGAAAATTATGTTCATCGACCAAATACCTCCTCTTACACGTGGAGGTGATAGAGTGTCCATGTTAAAACGTAGGGAGCTAGAATGGATTTTCCGTTTGAACTCCCTCAAGCCACAAGGACTTAATGTAGATTTTAAGATTCTACCCCGATACTGTTATTCTAGATAAATACATAACTATGATGTGACCACCATTATCTTTCTATGTAAGCGGGTACAGCAATATCCGATTATCTGTGAATACATTCTTTATGCCGAGATTCTACTATTTACATACGATCTAATATGTTTTTGTAAATAACTTTTTCTATTTTTTATCTTAGACTACTATGCTAGTCATTCGGAGTGGATTAGTTGGCTCCACACCGGCAAGAACCTACAGCATCACCAAGTACATATTTTTTAATTATCCAGTTATGAGGTATGAACAGCAACCAAGATACTTACCGATTTGGAACAAGGCAACTGTGCTCTGGATCCTTGGCCGCTGCATAATGAGCCCCCACAGAGAATTGGGGATATCCTGACGTGTGTGCTCCCGTGAGTGAGGATGCCCTCCGATTGTGACTCCCCTTTGTCCATCTTTCCATCGATGGTTATCTGTGTTAAATGGCAGGTCTCAGTACAGCGCAACTGGCCATACAGCGGGTTCTGCATATGCCTTCAGTACAATTCACATATGTTGTATATAGTTGCTTGGATACCATAAGACCTCCCTTTGCCTTTGACACATCCAAGATGGCCGTGCGTTCCACGTGAGCGTGCGGTCCAAGAAACCTACATTGCGGTCGATGCTGATGGAACTGCTGGTGTATATGTGAGCGAACTAGATCTACTCTGATTAGTACAATGTTTATTACCTCTTTAAAATTCACTGTAGGATCACGAATATATACTTTGTATGTACATTTTCACCTGTTTGTGAAAACTCTTTCCTTACGTACTATGTTAATTGGATACGTGATTGGTCAACATGTTGACGCATCACGCATACACAGATGCACTAGATTTTGCAATTACTTTGTCACATATATATATATCACTGCTTTTCATGAATGTATTCACTGGCTTGAGAAAGCTCTCAGTGTGAGAGCGAAACGTCGCTGTTTTTCCGTGTGTTTTTGATGCAATAAACACTTTTTCACTGAAGTCTGGAGTGCCGCAACCATTTTGTTTGCATTAGATAGATTAGATAGATAGATAGATAATCAGTAAACTTTTATAAGGTTGTAAATTATGTAAAACATGTGTTGCTATCTCTTATGTATATTATAGTGTGTAATATTTACAAAGCTTTTCAATACAACAAACAAATAACTTTCTAGCATAACAAATACTTTCCAATCCCTCATGGGATAAGTCCCAGGTGATTTACCACCATTTATATACCCTCCGCACAGCTCATTCTTATAACACAGCGCACAATCTTCTTAATGGGCCTGAACATTTCAAGCTTGGAAAGTTGATGAAGCTATTGAAACCCCCCAAGGTCAGAATACGGCTCATCCCTTTTACTCCTTTGACAAAGTTGACTGTTAAAACCTCTTCATACTGGAGAAATAATACTGGTATACAGTAAGTGTCCTTATTCCTAATGCTGTGAGACTTTTTTTTTTTATCTTGTAAAGAATTTTATACCTATGTATATGGGTTGTTATTGATAGGCCTTTATGTTATAGTGTTTAATGTAAGATATTCTTGCTATTAAATAATTTTGTGTCAACAAAGAAAGCTACTATAGATGTTACTGTATATTGTTATTATCTAACCAGAAGATGCTACTTACAAGCAGAGAGGCTCCTTCATCAGGTGAGTATACAAATGAATTGAGAGATCAGAACACAGAGATTCTGCACCAAGGTATTGTACATTATTGTACGTTAGATTCAGATACAGCAATAAAACAGGTTTTATTACAGATAGAGGTGGTGGCCTAGATGTGCAGGAATCTGGGGTCTGTTAGACATGATCATATAACAGGTCATAAATCTTGGCTTTAGATCTTTATGTTAATGATTGGAACATTATCAGTTTGATTTCACAGATTTTTTTTTCCCCCACTCTGTCATTAAAAAGTCCTGTAAAATGGAAAAAGGGAAATGATAAACAAAGTAAAGTGACCTGTCCTTGTGCCCCATAGTGCCGCTCCCAGGTTTAGCTGACAGCCGTCGGCCTCTCTTACTTACCCAGCTGAGTGATACGTTGCTCCAGGGATTATTCTGATTGCCATTGGAGTCAGGAAAGAATTTTCTCCCTGTGATTGGGCAATTGTCATTTTGCCTTCCTCTGGATCTACAAAAGTAAGGTTTCTCTAAGTTGAACCTGATGGACTCTTGTCTTCTTTCAACTTTATTAACTATGTTGCTATGTTATTATTGCTCACTCAGCCAATCAGTGACTGGGACAGGACACCACCTCAGTCACTGACCGTCTGAGTAGAAATCACTCAGCCGGGTAAAGGATGTTTCAGCTGGAAGAGCCAGGTACATGACGTAACCGCATTCCAGTCAAAAAGGACATCCAAAGTCCGTCATTAAGACAATGGGTAAGTTTACTTTATTACTTTTTTGCAACCTCGTGCCTTTCTGATTTTTTAATTTTTTTTATTTTACGGAATTTTTCCTTTAAGACTTTACCCACAAGGGTGCAAACTCTTTCTAATTGGATGTTGTTACAGAAGAATATTGTGCCCATGATCACATATAACATATCTGGTAAATTAATATACTATATAGTTACATTTACTCATTAAGTTATCAATGTGTCCATAAGTTAGTACGTAAAGGAGTCAGTGTAACGGGTAAAAGAGCAGCTCGTAAAACCTTCTCTTAAGGTGACTATACACCTCATGCAAAAAGTATGGCTGTGTATGGGATATAGGTCTGTGGGTTTTATGTTCTGCACATGTTATGGATAGGTAAATATCCTAGTTGTTTACATACATGTATTAAGAGTTTGGTGATTTGGTCAGGGTAATCTATAATGTTCAGATATGGAGACATTATAAAGTAAATGCATACACAATGCATATTTTTGCTCAGTATACGGGGGGGGGGGGGTAGAAAAGGAGTGTTTTTTCCTTTAGTGGTGTGCGAAGGACTACAATGCAGGACTATAGATATAGATATTGTTTTTTCATAGCCTCCCTAATATAGAGTCTTCCAGGACAACGTGTACACAATATCATACACATAACATTGGGAGATATACATGAGGACATTCTATGATATTGTAAAGATACCTTCGTTGGACTGCGCTTGGTCAAATGTGGATAGACATCTTGCATTTTTTTATCATTAGAAAGGAAATGATAAGCAGCTTTGCTGAAAGGAGAATCCGCTCATCCATAACCAATGTATGGTATCTTTATTGTATCTTATCATATGAAAGAGGCTTTTTTATTGCCTGTATGAATTAACTGAATAGTGTACTCATTATAACACGTATGAGGACCCAACATGTGAAAACTGATATTATAATATTTTATATTATATTGTATTATATTGTTTTTATGTTATTTGCTATAAGTCTATAAAATAGATGTTAAATACCTATTTATATCTTTCTTTTCTAGAAATTGTATAATATGAGCATCAATCACACACTGGTAACAAGATTTATTCTTCTGGGATTCTCTGGTATTACCGAGCAGCAACAAGCCTCCCTTTTCCCCATCTTTCTATGTACATATATTATTACAGTGGTTGGGAACCTGTGTATAATCATTACATATAAGCTCAGTCCAAGTCTCCAAACACCAATGTATTTTTTTCTTGCAAATTTTTCTCTAATTGAAATCCTGTATGTTTCATCTACTGTCCCTAAGATGTTGTCCAGTTTACTGTCAAAATATAAAGTGATCACCTTCTCTGGCTGTGCTATACAGATGTATTGCTTTGTGCTATTTAGTGGAACCGAGTGCTATATGCTGGCGGCCATGGCCTATGATCGGTATAATGCCATATGTCGCCCTCTTATGTATACTGTGATTATGAGTGAAATGGCCTGTAACTGGCATATAGTGGTTTCTTATATCATTGGTGCGGCCAACGCTCTAGTACAAACAGGGTTCACATTTTCATTACCATTCTGTGGATCCAATGAGATAGACCATTTCTTTTGTGATGTTCCTCCGATAGTAGCGCTCTCCTGCCAGTCCTCTTTGGTTGTTGACTTTGTGACATCTTTGACTGCAGCCGTTCTTATATTTGTCTCATTTGGATTAACAATGATTTCCTATATAGAGATCATTTTAAAAATTCTAAAGCTCCCATCTGCATCCGGCAAGAGGAAAACATTTGAAACCTGTTCTTCTCACTTAATGGTTGTTGCAATATTTTATGGTTCAGCAATTTTTATGTATTTTAGACCAAGTTCAACCTATAAAGTTGGGCAGAACAGTGTGGTGTCTTTAATGTATACAGTTATTTCTCCGCTCTTAAACCCTTTTATATACAGTCTACGAAACAAAGAGGTCAAGTCAAATATCAAGAATATATTTTTACGACTGGTAAAATTTTAATTTCTTGTACAATAATTCCTGCTTGCCATATCTGTTGCATAGTCTTCTATTCATGATCTTTCTCATCTTATTTATTTATTTTTTACTACAAGCTCTTTGCCCTCACTCCTTTATTTAGTGTTTAGACTACTAGCTAACAATGTTTGTCCTTACTCACCTCCCGGCCAGTCAGGGACGGAACTACTACCGTATCGGCTGTAGCAACTGCTACGGGGCCTGCCACATCAGGTGTAGAGATAATCGAACATTGGAAAATGTTAGGTTCGTCTAACCTTCTTGAACCTTCAGTATTTGATTCCCCATGCCTTCCCGTTCCATGGGAAAGGTGGAGACTGCCCGAGTACCGCCTGGAAAAAAGGGATACAGCCTATTACCTAGGTTGTATCCCTGTTTTCCAGATGGTACTCGGGCAGTCTCCACCTTCCCTACGGAACGGGAAGGCATCAGAAATCAAATACTAAAGGTTCGAGAAGAGTCGAGTTCGATTGAACCTAACATTTCCCGATGTTCTATCATCTCTAATCAAGGGGCCCGATGCCATGCTTAGCCTTGCAATGTCTCTGGTTACCCATTCAGGACAACCAGAAATAGTGTGTACTGTAGTCTCTTCATACTCCTCTTCTCCCGATTCCTGTATAACTTACTGGTGTGCACGTAAAGCAGGGGCAGCACACAGAGAGGGAGAGATGAGAAGGACCTGTGTCACATGACAAATATGGAGATTGTTCTGACTACAGAAGAGGAGCAAGACTGAGATGTAACTACTGTGTAGGTGAGTATATGTATTTATCTGTGTGTCAGCCACTGTGTCTGTTTATCTGTGTGAGTGGAATGTGTGTGTGTCAGTGCAGTGTGTCTGTGTCAGTGGAGCATGTGTCTGTCTTTAGTATCAGTGTCAGTGGCTGCAGGGGCCGGGGGGTTAAAGGGGCAGGGTTACATATATGCAGCAGAATAAAAATTCCGCTGCGGATATGTAACCCCATAGAACTTCACAGTACATGGATTTGCAATGGATTTCGCTGCAAACTCACAGCGTGAAGTCTGCTGCAAATCCGGTATGTGTGAAGGTACCCTAAAGGTGATTAATATGTCACGCTCCAGGAAAAACAAAGAAGAAGAATCCTAAAAAGCTACATGCCTACCAACCTATACATTACTCTAACACTATAATATGGCTGTAAAATGTAGTGAAAATTAAAGACTTTTTTTTTTTTTTTTACTTTTTATTTTACAAATAATGAAAAGATCTGGTACAGTTACAAAATAGGAATATACTGTACATTTACAAGTCTATACCAGTGATTTTCAACCAGTGTGCCGTGGCACACTAGTGTGCCGCGACACATGGTCGGCTGTGCCGCACGGAAAGTTCCCCAAACTATGGTGCCCCTGTGAAACAGGAGAAAACAATGGGGGAGAGAAACCTGGGGATGGGGGAGAAACAGGGGAGAGAAGCACGTGGAGAGAAGTTTGGTAAAGAGAAGCACAGGAGAGAAGCAGGGGGGAGAAGTATGGTGGAGAGAAGCACAGGAGAGAAGTAGGGGGGGAAAAGTATGGTGGAGAGAAGCATGGGGGAGAGAAGCACAGGAGAGAAGCACAGGGGGGAGAAGAAAACAGGCCGAGGTTTCACACTGAGTTAGTATAAATACATTTAGAATCTATATTGTTAACTATATGTATAATATGTACTGTTTTAGTGTCATTTTGTGCCATTTTGGTTGGTGGTGTGCCCCGGGATTTTTTAAGTATAAAAAGTGTGCCGCGGCTCAAAAAAGGTTGAAAATCACTGGTCTATACAGTAAGTGTTAGACTGGCTCGATGATATACCTACTAGTGGTATACCTGTCTTTATACAGGGAAATGGTAAACTGTTTAAACAATATAGCAAGCTTAAATGTTTATCACATATCTTCACATATTATCACATATCATTGTTCTTATAGATTCAAAATTTAATCAACACTAGATGTGATATTTACTATTTAATTTTTTTTTTAGTTAGTATGCTTTAACCCCCTAACGACACAGGGTGTAAATTTAAGCCCTGTGGTCGTCTCGGGGACTTCAGAGGGGGGCCACGCGGCGACCCCACTCTGAACCGCCGTGGTCCCGGGTGTGGCATGTAGCCCCGGACCGCGGCTATTAGCGGGCATGATCCGATCGCCCTGCCCACTAATCAGCATTTTAAATGCAGCTGTCAGAAGTTGACAGCAGCATTTAAAATGCAGGCTGTCCACGTCCCTGGTGTCTAGTGGGGTGGATCGCCCTCCCCCCCCCCCCCGGACGTTGTCCTGGAGGAGCGATCCACACATCCGTTACCTCCTGGTGTTTGCGCCGCAATGCCGCTGATCCCGGCTCGGCATTCGATTGCTTCCTGCTGCAGCAGCCGGAAGCAATCCAGTGCCTATCTCATTGATCTATGCTGTATAACTATACAGCATAGATCTCCATGAGAGATTAGTGTGCAGATACTAGAAGTCCCCCAGGGGGGCTTCTAGTATATGTGTTAAAAAAAAGTGTTATTTTTAATTAAAAAAATCCCCCTCCCCTATTAAAAGTGTGAATCACCCCCGTTTTCCCATGTTATACTGTAAATAAAAATAAATAAATAAACATGTTTGGTATCGCCGCGTGCATAATCGCCCTAACTATTAACTTATCACATTCCTGATCTTGCATGGTAAACGGCATAAGCGCAAAAAGATCCTAAACTGCAAAATTGCGCATTTTTGGTCGCATCAAATCTAGAAAAATTGTAATAAAAAGCGATCAAAAAGTCGCATATACGCAATCAAGGTATTGATAGAAAGAACCAACATGGCGCAAAAAATGACATCTCACACAGCCCCATAGACCAAAGGATAAAAGCGCTATAAGCATGGGAATAGAGCGATTTTAAGGAACATATATTTGTTACATTATATAGACACATCTATAGAGCTTTTAATGTACTTTTAATAGAAAACAAGTTTTCTTATCCGGAGTTCCTCTTTAAGGGGTTAAAACAAAACTTTACTTGTATCCAGGTCCAGTCTCCTGAAGCCAGCTTTTAAGTCTTGTGCTGGTTGAAAAAACTAAACTAAAAAGACTAAATGCAGGAAGTCCCAGCCAGTAGAGAGTGTGACAGTCCAATGTGTATCAATCAAATGACTGTGAGTGCTCAGATGACCAGGACTTCCTGTGTTTTGTCTCTTTTTTTTTTTTTCAAAGAGACTAAACACAGGAAGTGCCGTGTTTTTATATCACATCTACTGTTGATTTAGATTTTAAAAATTATAACCACAGGTATGCTTTAAAGTTCTTCTACTTTATTTCCCCGTAGCCCCCGTAGACTATAAAGTTTCGCTTCGCAGTGCTTCTACATCATACCATTCTGTGTACTGGAACACTGTCATAAGATTTTGTATTTCCAAAGTGGTAAAATAGTGTCCAATAAAAGCTCTTGTGAAAGAATTTCTACGAGTCTCATTCTTTACACTTCTGTTTTAATGCGATCCAAGAGGATCATTTTTTAATAATAATTACTGTAAGAAAGGATGCCGGCAGCCAGTGACATAGTATGCATCTTTTAACCACCAGAAGTATGGTATGGGAGATTTGTGTGGAAATTTTGTTTAACTTCAGACCCAGAGTGTCTGGAGAAAGAGCCTGAAAGATAGTGGTTTGTAGGACAACTCCAGCATATTTACCCCCCTTAATTAACACACATTAAAAAGGTTTATATAATTTGTAATTGTGTTAATCATCTGCCTGGAGCCTTTCTGTCTCCCCCCCCCCCCATGTTTGTAAAGATAGCGCAGGCACAACACAGCATGTTTTTGCAGTAGCCCTGGGGGCCAGGTGATAATTAAAAATCACTTCGTAGTGCAGTACAGGTTATAATGGTAGACAATGTTTTGAAGGTTCAGCTTTGCGCTGGGAGCAAGATAGAGACAAACGCTTGACACAGTCTATAATACAATAGTTATAGTATAGTCTAGTTTGAAATAGACTTGGCCTTGGTTGTAGTGACTTGAAGACAGTAGTGGGCTTACGTTTGGCTCAAGGTAGTGTAGATCCTTGAATTCTGATCTATGGGGGCTTTAGAGAAGAGTTACCTACACCCATAGGTATAAACTTCAGCCTGTTGCTGTCTATGGGTACAGAATGACCCAGAAGCAGTGATGTAGGCCCCACCTTGTGGGTAAAGCTAGCTGTTGGGGCCACCCCTTAGGAAACCTAGCAGCTTACAGTAGAGACTCAGCTTATTGCACTTAGCTTAACTACTGACTTGTACCTGGAGTAATCATCAGGATGAAATAAGAATAGACGTCCAGCGTAGACAGGGTTGTCCCTTGATCACCTTTGCCGCAGCCTCACCACCTTTAGGCCCTAGCCAGACATGGCTAGGAAGATAAGGCTTGTTGGAAGAAGAATAAGCTTTTGCATAAAGTTCTGAAAATGGTCTAGAAGAATCTCTTTAGCAGGCTCTCTGGATATAGTCTCTCTCCAACATACACTGATAGGAATCTGCCCCAATTAGTCCCAACCCCGCTATATATACAGATGTAGCCTGTTTTAGCTTGATCACAATGACACATTTAACTCAACTTTCTTATTGACTTAACATAGCTCCCTTACTAAATTGTTGCATCAGGGATCAAGTTGTCAGACAGGGTATCCAGGCTGTATGAGTTTTTTCCTGCTGGTGACGTCACACAGAAGTAAAAAACACCTGTTTACGTCCAGCAGCAGAAAAAAACATCTGCTGAGGTTATCCCAGAAGAAAAATCCTCATACAGATCGGACATCCCGTTTGGCAACTTTAACCTACTGCATATGTCGTAAGAATAGTTAGAAGTAACGTCTATTGGCAAGAACTTTCATTACTGACCTTTACAGCATTGGTACTATTGTTAGCTTTAGGAGAGCTGATAGACCCCCTAGCATTTATCAAATTATATTATTTAAGGGTATTGAGCAAAGTCATACAGTCAGTTTTCTTTATGTTAGCTTTACATAAACACGATCTCCATGTATAGTATGTTAATTGCTTTCTTCCCTGCCAGCTTCTTCTGTGTACATTTCTTAATCACAGCATGTTTTCATTCCATTATTGCTGTTTTTCATTTTCAACAGCAACTAAATGATCTTAGTATGTTGCCTTCTTTTCACAGGATAGGGCTTGTTGAGGCTCTGTACACTGGGACACCACTGATTTTTTTTTTTTTTTTTTTTTAGCATGGTATCCCCAATCCAAGGGCTATGTATCTAATCTAGAAAGGCCCATAGAAATGAATGGTACCAGGACCCCTGGTCACCACCACTGGTGAGTACCAGTGTAATTATTTTATTTTTATTTTTTTTTGGAGGGGGGTAGTGCTAGCCTTTTTATGGGCTAACTACCCAAAACAAAGTTGAGCATCAACAATTTCTGGTTGTGACCATAGTGAGATGAAGGCACTGTGTGCTGTCTTTAATCTGTATGGGGCTTCATGGGATAGTCTATAGACCAGTGGGAGTCCATTGGTCAAACCCCAACCGATCATCAAGTTATCCTCTATTCTGTGGAGAAGAGATAACAGTCTGAGATGGGAACACAACTGTTGGTATTCCATCTCAAGATATCTCTTATCTCCCGGATACAGTAATGATATGCTGATCACCTTGGTTGACATAATTAGCTACTTATCCCATATCTATGGGATATAGGTTCTGAAGACCAAGGCTGTTTTGGGCCACTAGATCTTTTTTTTTTTTTAATTTACAAATTAGTTAATTAGGGGTATCAGGCTGTTTTATTACAATGAGATGAGGGAATCGGACTTCCCAAACCGAGATGTGTTACGAATTTTTCAAAAGGTTTGGTTTCCGACAGAACCACTCTTTTTGCAAAGTTTGTTCGTACTGTCACTTTGTGTGTCAGTACACGCTGTCCATCGCTCTCCTGGGCGAGGTAAATTCTGTGAAGCACCTGCCAGGTTACATCTGGTAGCCAGGTGCTTCAACAGTCCAGGTGCTTGTGGACAGGAGAGCTGTGGACAGTGGTGGATCACCGACGCCAAATGAGTTATTGACCGCTAGTGATCCACCGCTAGTTAAAATAATCAGAACCGTACGATAAAACAGTGGAAAAAAATTGACCTAATGGATCTTCTTTTTACAACACATGGATTTCCTGGTTTGTATGGGTTGAAAATGGCTTCATGATCTAAGTATTTATGTGGATGTCATGACTTTTTCAACTAACCATGAACAAAAATCTTCAACACATTCACCACAGTGAGCCACACTGTGGAGACCCTTTCGGTAGAGTGGATTTTACCTGGACTGTGTATTTCCACTGGCAGCACTAAAAGTATATATAATGTTCCTAGAGACTAACCACTAACCACTAAAGCTGCTCAAGGGAACTGCGTCTAAACCCTATGAATCAAGCCTGAAACCATGTAGAACCTAATTACCCTCTGTGTAAGGTAAACTTTGAACTGTATTGGCATGCACAATGGACTTTCAATGAAAGATCATTTCTGTTTTCAAGTTTATCCGTGTCTAGAATAAATTATTTGCTCAACCCACCTGAAGTACACCAACATCCAGACACTAAACTATAGTGTACTTGAGGGTTAAGGTCTTGTATAACTGAGCAGACTCCCAGTCACGAAAAGTTGAAGAGACCACAGTAATGTTCCCCATACATTATAGACTTTTATCGCCCCAAACCGACGCTGGCCATCAATTTAATGTGTATGGGGCTCTCCTGAATGACACCAACAGATGATGTTGGTGGTAATAGGGATCGGGCATAATGAAAAATCAGCCAATCTCGTTGCTGCTTACCCCTCCCCTACCCATAGAGAAAACTGGAACCCTTGGCCAAATGTTTCTGTGTATGGGGAGGGCAGGCAGGAAAGATAACTGATGGATGGAATATTGCTTCGCCATCAGTTATTGAAGGTGTCAGCAGTAGCGGATTATAATAGGTCCTTTTTCGGGTGGTAGCCCGGGTCCTGAGCTCCTGGGGGGCCCATGGCCACCCAAAAAGACTTATACTTTTAGTGGTATGCTGTCTCCTGGCTCCAGTTCTGTCATGATTTGCAAAGAATCGCTGCTTTTTTACCACAATTTCGCCCAAATCAAGGCATCATGATATTATCTATCTGTACTATGAACACCACGCTAGTGCTACCATAGTTACAGTGGGGTAGCCCAGGCTTGGTGAACAGCCCAGGGCCTGTGGTATAGTTAATTCGCCCCTGGGTGTCAGCTCTATTTAAGATTATACAGGGTCAGCCAGATCCCATAGACTTGGTATTCAACCAACCCTAACGTATAATGCATCTACCCACACAGCAACTATTGTTCATAATTGCTTTAAGGAACATGACAAAGAGATCAAAGTACCCGGCCTTCAAATTTCTCAGATGTCATCTATGAGACATTCTGGAGAAATAAGCCTGATCCATGGAGACCACACCACACAACTTTTAAGGACTTTTAATGCTGTTAGCATCTTTGTATTAGAAACCACAGGATGCCGTCTTATGGAGTCCGGGCCTTAAAGGGTTAGAACTGTTTTGGCAATGGTACAGAGGAGTGTTATAAAATATAAGGCAGGTGGTTTTAATGTTATGTCTGACAGCGGTATAGATAGATAGATAGATAGATAGATAGATAGATAGATAGATAGATAGATAGACAGACAGACAGACAGATAGATAGATAGATAGATAGATAGAGTGATGAGAGAGCATGCTCGTCCGAGCTTGGTACTTGTTTGAGTACTAGGGTACTCAATGGTACTCGTTACCCAGACGAGATTCTCGTGATACTCGAGAAAATGGCATCATCCTTTTCCTGTAAGTTTGGAAGAAATTTCTGAGCCAATCAGCATTTGATTAGCCAGATCAGATGACCCTGGCATATAAAAATCTGGGCTGGCGTTGCTCGCCTCACATGCATGCAGGAAGAGAATAGGGACAGAGCTGCTGATTGTCAGGGAGTGCGTTAAGGAGGGAATTAGCATTACTGTAGGCAGGGAATACTAGAGAAAGAACCCAACAGCCCTTGTAAGGGCTTAAAATCTTTATTTTTTTTTTAGTACTCCTGAGTGCTGGCTGGGACTTGCAGTGCAGCTAACACAATTTTAGCTGCAGGTTGTGGTGATCGACTGCTGCCAGAAAGGGGACAGCAGGTGTTGCATACAGACCCCTAAAAAGTCCTCAGTACTATTATATTTTATTGTGGCTGGTGCTGCTGCTGTTGTACATTGTATTGCTGTGATTTGTAGTACAGCTGCATAGAACCTAACTGCTCATCGTCCTGTGTAACAGGTGGCATACACCATATTCCACCACTTACACACAGACTATACAACCTCCAAAAACAGGTGTGACCAGTATCTTTTCTCATTTGCAGCCAGTCAGCAGGGTTGCTTTTTTCTTAGTGCACCCATATCCAAGCTCACTGCTGTTTGTCCTGTGTAAGAGGGCGGCATCCACCATATAGCAGCACTTACACACAGACTCTATAGGACAACCTCTAAAAACTAGTGTGACCAGTATATTTTCTCATCTGCAGCCAGTCATCAGGGTTGCATTATTTCTTAGTGCAGCCAAATCCAAGCTCACTGCTGATTGCCCTGTGTAAGAGGGTGGCATCCACCATATAGCAGCACTTACACACAGACTCTATATGAAAACCTCCAAAAACGAGTGTGACCGGTATAATTTCTCATCTGCAGCCAGTCAGTGTTGCGTTATTTCTTAGTGAAGCCATATCCAAGCTCACTGCTGATTGTCCTGTGTAAGAGGGTGGCATACACCATATTGCAGCACTTACACACAGACTCTATACGACTACCTCCAAAAGTAGTCTGAGTAATATATTTTCTTGGCTTGCTGTTATCTGTGGAGCAGTTATCTCATAAAATGGTGAACTCGAGGGGTAAGGGTTGAGGACGAGGGCGTGGGGTTCCAAGTGATTTAGTGGGCAGAGGCCATGGTTCTCAACAGGGTGACACAGCACCTCTTGAGGAGGGATCAGTGGCACACCACAGACATTCACTCACTAGCTTCTTCTCACAAATTACGGGGCCTCAGGGTACACCGCTATTGAAACTCAAGCAGTGTGAACAGGTGATCACGTGGATAGCGGATAATTTGTCCAGTAACTTATCCACCACCCAGTCTTCCATGCAGTCCACCCAAGCTAGCTAAGGTAGTGGAACAATTGCTCCAGCAGCTGAGCCTCCTTTCTCACAGCCTGGCCCCTTCAGGGAAAGGAGTGATTCAGATCCACCACCATGCTCCCAAGAACTCTTTTCTGGACACTTCCCTGAGTCTGAGCAACCGAAGCAATCGAACTGTCCCAATGCCCAAACTATGCAGCTCACACAGCCAGTGGGTGATGAGAGTGGGAACTTGCAAGCGGGGTTGGAAGAGGTGTCTCATAATGATGATGATGAGACTTGGTTGTCTGACAGTGACGTTGTTGTGATGGATGTAACTCAAAGTGGGGAACAGAGTGAGGAATTGGAGGAAGAGCTGGTGGATGAGGATGAGGTGACTGACCCGAGCTAGGTGGATTAGTCTAGTGAAGACAGTGCTTCTGAGGGGGAGGCAAGTTCAGCCACAGTACCAGTTGGAAGAGGAAGAGGGGTGGGCAGAGGGAGAAGCAGGGCCAGAGCAAGTAGAGCAGCAATTGTTTCACGGAGTCCAACTCCCATGGCCAGGCCTAGATGTTCGCAAGTATGGAGGTTCTTTAAAGAAATGCTTCTCAATTCCAGTCCTCAGGCCTCCCCAACAGGTCATGTTTTGAGTATTTCCATAGTATTTCACAGGCGATATAATTATATTCAGTGTATCAGGTATTATCACAGGTGTTCTTTGTATGGGATAGCCTCAAAACATGACCTGTTGGTGGGGTCTGAGGACTGGAATTGAGAAGCACTGCTTTAAAGAAAGTGTTGATGACCGACGAACTGTAGTGTGCAACCTGTGCCATGCCAGTATCAGCAGGGGAGCCTCCACTACCAGCCTAACCACTACCAGCATGCGCAGGCATATGAGTGCTAAACACCCCACTCAGTGGAACCAAGGCCTTTCAGTTACTGCAAGTCATACCCCTGCTCTTTCTCCTGTGTCACGTGCTGGCTCTGTCATTACCTCCGCCCAGGCCCCATGCGCGAGCACCTCCTGCCCTACACCCACTCCTTCACCTCCCCTATGCTCCACACCCTCCAGCAAGGTGTCCAAGTGCAGCGTTCAACTGTCCCTACAACAGACCTGAATGGAAGCACAAATACACTGCCACTCACCCACATGCACAAGTCCTAAATGTGCACATAGGCAAACTGCTGAGCCTGGAGATGCTGCCCTATCGGCTGGTAGAGAAAAAGGCTTTTGGGAACCTCATGGCGGTGGCTGTCCCTCGGTACTCTGTCCCCAGCTGCTACTACTTTTCACGGAGTGCCTTCCCAGCCCTACACCAGCACGTGCAGGGACACTATATCTCCATGACGGCACATTGGGTTAACTTTGTGGAGGCTGGGACAGAGTCTGACCCTGGTTCCGCTCATGTGCTGCCCACACCAAGGGTTGTGGGGCCTACCTCGGTCATGGTCTCTCATGATTTGTATACCTCTTTCTCCTCTTTCTCCTCCTCCTCCTCTTCTTTCTTCTCTCTATTACCCTCAGTGAGCACGTCGCCTCCATTTGTTAGTGCTAGGGGAATCAGCACTGCGGTGGGTAAGCGCCAACAGGCGGTGTTGAAATTGCTGAGCTTAGGCGACAAGAGTAACACAACCCAGGAGCTGTTGCAGGGCATCACGGCGCAGACCGATCTTTGGCTCGCGAACCTCGGAACCTCAAACCCGGCATGATTGTGTGTGACAACGGGCGGAACATGGTGGCGGCTCTGAAACACTGCAGCCTCACACATATGTGCCATGCCTGGTCCACGTGTTCAACCTAGTGGTGCAGCGGTTCCTTAAAACCGACCCGAATTTGGCTGACTTGTTCACCAAGGTACGGCACATATGTGCACATTTCTGCAAGTAAACCACAGATATTGTCACCCTTAGGGCAGTGCAAAGGCGCTTGCAACTGCCAGCTCACTGACTGCTGTGTGACATGCCCACGTGGTGGAATTCCACCTTCCACATGCTAGCCAGGGTTTACCAGCAACACAGAGCCAAGTAGCGGCAAGTAGTCAGGTCAGTCAGCTTCCTCAAATCTACAATGAGGAGTGGACGTGGATGTCTGCTATCTGTCAGGTACTGGGCCCCTGTGAAGAGTCAACACAGATGGCCATGCCGCCATTATCAGCCTCACCATCCTGCTGCTGTGTCTGCTTCAAACCTCCCTGCTCAACCTGAAGTCTGAGACTTTGCCTTCGTCTCAAGAGACAGGGGAGGAACATTCGCCACTAAATCACGACTTTACCCTCACGTCTGTTTCTCAGCACGAAGTATAGGAGGAGGTAGAGGAACAGACTGCTGGCCCGACTGAAGAGGGTACCCATGCTCAATCATTAGCTGTTGAGCATGTATGGCCAGAAGAGTAGGAGTTGATGGAGGAGGAGGAGGAAATTGAGAGCATATTGAGGAGAGGGAATTCTTGTGTGTTGGGACCCTGGTGCACATGGCTGACTTTATGTTAAGCTGTCTTTCCCATGACCTTCGAGCTATAAAATTTTTTGACAACACCGATTACTGGGTGTTCACCCTCCTGGACTCTCGGTACAAGCAGAACTTTTCCACTCTCATTCCTGCAGTATTCAGTATGAGAGTGAATCAATATCAACAGGCCCTGGTGCAGAAGCTGAAAATTTCCCTACCATCTGACACAACTGGCGCCAGAGGACGTAGTTCTGTGGGCCAAAGAGCAGGGGAGAGGAGGGGTGGAGCAGGCAGCTTGTCATGGGGCAGCGGAATACTCTCCAAGGCCTTTGACAGTTTCATGGCACCCCAGCAAGACTGTGTCTCCCGTCCCCAGTCTAGACAGAGTAGGGGGAAAGCCTTCAGAAAGATGGTGAGGGAGTACCTTGCTGACCATACCAACGTCCTTTCCCATCACTCTGCTACATACAACTACTGGGATGCAAAGCTGGATACGTGGCCCGAACTGGCGCTTTACGCCTTGGAGGTGCTGTGCTGCCCTGCCACTAGCGTGTTGTCAGAGCGGGTTTTTAGTGCAGCTGGTGCCATCATCACTGATAAGAGCACCCGCTTGTCAACTGGCAGCGATGACAGGCTGAAGTTTATAAAAATGAACAAAGCCTGGATTTCACCTGAACTCAACTGTCCACCTGGGGAAAGCAGCTCAACATGAGAATTCTTTGTATATCCTCTCCTCCTCCTCTTCCTCCTCCCCCTTCAATTCTCAGTTAACAGCCAATTCTTGTTCCACCTGCTACCGCTTCTACCTTGGTCACTTTGTCATCAAAGCCATGCTGTGTCTGGCATAATTTTTGGGAGGTTTACCAGTTACCGCTACTACCTGGGTCATTCTCTCCTCACCGCCATGCTGTGTCTGGCATAACTTTTGGGAGGCTCACCTGCTACCGCTTTAACATTCTGTCATCACCACCATGCTGTGTCTGGAATAATTTTTAGGACTTTCACCTGCTATTGGTTCTACCTTGGTCACTCTGTCCTCATTGCCATGCTGTGTCTGGCATAATTTTGGGAGGCTCACTTGCTACCTCATTTTTTATGTTTTTCTGTTACCTAACTGACATGCTGTGCTGGCATAATTTTTGGGAGGCTCACTTGCTACCTCACTTTTTATTGTTCTCTGTGTCCTCAATGCCATGCTGTGTCTGGCCTAATTTTTGGGATGCTCACTTGCTGCCTCAATTTAATGGTTCCATGTGTTCTCACTGCCATGCAGTGTCAGGCTAAATTTTGGGGTGGTTCATATGCTACTTCAGTTTTAATGGTTCACTGAGTTCTCACCGCCATGCTGTTGAGTAGGGCTAAAAAAGTGGAAAGGGCGCCATAGGGTGATAACGTAAACAACAGATTGTAGGTCGAACAAGCTGATAATGAAACTGCTCACCTGATGGTGTTGTGCTAAGAACATAACACCTGTATGCACTAAGTAAGGAGAGAGGTAGTAGTCGTAGCAGCCAGGTTCCAAGGGTAGATGCCGAGATCCCAAGCCAGGAGATCAGGGAATGGAGAATGGTAGATGAAGTGTCGGATCCTCGAGAATGACGGCGCTTCACGGCTTCAGGTTTAATGAAGTAAAACAATGAATTTTAATGGTCTCATAAACAACGCATTTCGAGGCATAAATTGCCCCTTTGTCAAGTAGGAGAGACATCAACTTGACAAAGGGGCAATTTATGCCTCGAAACGCGTTGTTTATGAGACCATTAAAATTCATTGTTTTACTTCATTAAACCTGAAGCCGTGAAGCGCCGTCATTCTGGCTCCTGTGGTCCCCGCCTACCCCGAGGATCCGACACTTCATCTACCACTGCCATGCTGTGTCAGGGTAAATTTTAGAGTGGTTCATATGCTAAAGTACCTCTGTTTTAATGGTTCCCTGTGTTCTCACCGTCATGCTGTGTCAGGCTAGGTTTTGGGGTGGTTCATATGCTACCTCTGTTTTAATGGTTCCCTGTGTTCTCACTGCCATGCTGTGTCAGGCTAAATTTTGGGGTGGTTCATATGTTACCTCTGTTTTAATGGTTCCCTGTGTTCTCCCCACCATGCTGTGTCAGGCTAAATTTTGGGTGGTTCATATGCTACCTCTGTTTTAATATTTCCCTGTGTTCTCACTGCCATGCTGTGTCAGGCTAAGTTTTTGGGTGGTTCATATTCCACCTCTGTTTTAATGGTTCCCTGTGTTGTCACAGCCATGCTGTGTCAGGTTAAATTTTGGGGTGGTTCATGTGCTACCTCCGTTTTAATGGTTCATTGTGTTCTCACCACCATGCTGTGACAAGCTAAATTTTTGGGTGGTTCATATGCTACCTCTGTTTTAATGGTTCCCTGTGTTCTCACTGCCATGCTGTGTCAGGCAAAATTTTCGGGTGGTTCATATGCTAACTCTGTTTTAATCCTCCACTGTGTGATCACTGCCATACTGTTGCCCAGAATTTGGCATAATGGTGCGATTATGCAGTCTCAGAGGCATCCATGCATCCACAACCTTCCCTGTGCCGAGCTTGAGTCCCCTGCAAAAATGCTTGAGTTTCCTATTGACTTCAATGGGGTTCGTTACCCCATGGATGGACACTGTACAGAAAGGAGGATTAGCTTGCAGCTGAGGAAGCTCCATTATTACTGTATGCAGGGACCAGGAAAACTCCCCCCTTCCCAGCAGTGTCCCCCTATAACCCCCTTACTGATCCTGATGCCAGATCTCCCCACACTGGATGATTGGCACTGACCAGACATCACAAATCTCCCCCATTGCCCTGCAGCCGGCACTCCTGTGTATATTGCCGCCTCCACTCATCTGCCCTATGATGGAAGCTTTGGATGTAGTTTATGTCTCTGAACTTGTTCTTTATTTATTAATATTAGTGTGTGACGTCACTTTTATATGCTGGAAGTGCACAGAGGACTGCCAGACACCCTATTAACTCTCTTCTGTACTTTTTTTGTTGTTGCAATTTTTGTATATTTTGTCTCATCAGGGCATGTTTGAACGAAATATGCAAGAATTAGAACGAAAAAATTTGACAGCTTTCTTCAAGACACATTAAACGTCACACAGAGAAGAGTTCCGGTACTTGAGGTAGAGTATAGTGTAATTTACAATTGGTCCATGCGCCATCTGGTGGTAAAATGCAGAAACTACATTTTAAAGCCTTAAAATACAGATCCGCAGCAAATTTCTTGCTACGAATAGGCAGCGAGATCAGCTGTGGATCTGTGCCCTGTCTCCTCTATGTGCAGACAAACTCGCAGTTTGACAGCAGCCCGCCCGTTAACTCCCCCGGCCGCCAGAGCCGGTACATCACCTGATCCCGGCTTCGGCTTCCTCCGGCTTGCTTCACTGGTTCCCTGCACGTCCCGTTCGGCCACTCAGTGCGCTGCCCCGCCGCAGCGCACTAATTGGCTGGGCGGGCTGTGAAGATGTCGGGAGCCCCGACGCAAGCGGGAGGAAGCCGGAGCCAGGATCAGGTGATGTATAGGCTCCGGGGGCTGTGGGGTTAACGGGGCGGGCTGCTGTCAAGCTCGCAGCGGGATGTACATCCCACTGCGAGTTTGTCTGCACATAGAGGAGACAGGGCACAGATCCGCAGCAAATCTCGCTGAATATTCACAGCGAGAAATACGCTGCAGATCTGTCGTGTGTGTTAGTACCCTTAACGCATCAAGGTAAGTTACTCTGATGGGCTAACATATCAATGCGATCATGGTGACCATGGCTACATCTGTATATATAGGACATTCTATGATATTGTAGAGATCCCTTTGTTGGACTGAGCTTGGTCAGCTGTGGGTAGACATCTTGCATTTTTTATTATTAGAAAGGAAATGATAGGCAGCTTTGAGAGGAGAAGTAATTCTGGGAATGTTTCCATGAATCTATTGCCCTTGTGATATAGGCGCTCATCCATAACCAATGCATGGTATCTTTATTGTATCTTATCATATGAAAGCTTTCTTTTTATTGCCTGTATGAATTAACTGAATAGTGTACTCATGATACCACGCATGAGGACCCACCATATAAAAACTGATGTTATACGGTATTACTGTATATTGTTTTTATGTTATTTGGTATAAGTGTCATGATCTTGCCTGAAAAGGCATCAGTGCCACCCTCTGCTGCGAAGATTAGACCTCTGCGCCAAAGACTGCGATTTTGGCCATAATATTCCATTTATTCTGTGTTTTTTTGCCTTGTTTTTGCCCTGTCTGAACTGTGTCTTATTTCTTCTGGTCTGCTAATTGTTTTCCCTGCCCACCCGTGTCTGTGCTGCAAAGTTTCCTCTGGTCATGGAACAGTTAACCTGCCTTTGCCTCAGTGATTGACAGCTGGTCCCTCCTATCATCTTCTGGACTTGGTTCCTGGTCTCCTATTTAAGATTGCAGCTTCTGCCTGTGCCTGGCCGGTTATTGACTTAGTCTCTGCCTGCTTGTGTGTTCTGTTTTCTGGTTTCTCCTGACTTCTGCCTTGTATCTTTTGACCTCGCTTGCTTGCTGCCTGCCCTCGACCATATTGCCTGTTATTTGACTACTCTTTTGGATCCGATTTTGTACTTTTGCTGCCAGACTGTTGTGACCCGGATTGCTGACCATTCTTATTGTGTTTGTTCGTTTTGTCTTGTCTATTGTTTCACGTATCCAGGCCAGGGATCGCCGCCAAGTTGTCCGCTGCCATTTTAGGGCAGATTGCGGCAATTAGGTAGGGACAGTGGGAGGGGCTGAGCTCAGGGCTCACTGTCTCTTTGTGTTTGGTGTCACCGGTTCCTGACATAATAACCGGCCGTACAATATTTTTTTAACTCCTTACCTGTGGCCAGTAATGGACTCAGCACAGGAGTTATCTGTCCGTTTTGAGGGTCTTGCTAACCTCGTTTTTGAGCTGGCCAAACAGGTCCAGCTATTGGCCCAGCAGCTACCAGCTACCACTCCTGCCACCCCAGTGGTCACACTCAAGGAGCCTGACAAGTGTTCTGGGGACCTGAACACAGATGTGATGTTCAGAGATGCTTGGGTCAGTCACCCCACCCCTAGCTCCCTTGAAGAGGCCATTTCCCTGGCGATTACCATTGATCACATGCTAAGACTACGCCCAGACCACTCCTGTGTCGTTAATGTTCCTTCTTCTGTCCCCTCCAAACCTCTGCATACTATGTCTCGTCCTCTGGTCACCATGGAGGAACCTCCGGAACTGGGCAAAATTAAAAGATCTCTGGTCCGTAAGGAACTCAGAAGAAGGAATGGACTCTGTTTTTACTGCGGAGAAAGTGGACATTTCATCAGCTATTGTACCAAGCGTTCCCCGAAGCCAGATCATCAGCGTCCAGATGACAACCAGGATAGTCATCTGGGCGCCCAGGTACTTGTGGGTGGTCTTGGTGTGCATTGTCCTGTTAATGATTACCATGTCTGCTAATTTGTGTAAGGTGGAAATTGGCTCTGTATGTCCTGGTGATGGTACTAGGTCTGTGTCCTCATGTAAGGCAGAATTTGGATCTGTGTCTGGTATTGATTTGAGCAGTTATGGGAGATCTGTCAGACCGGTTACATATCTCTTGGAGTCTGATTCTGATGAGTGGGAGACGGACGATGACATTTCCAGTGACATCGAGACATGCATTGAAGAGGTCCTTTCCCTCCTAGGTCTGGTGAGGGTCCAGAGGCCCCTCATAAAAGGGGGGGTAATGTCATGATCTCGCCTGAAAAGGCATCAGTGCCACCCTCTGCTGCGAAGATTAGACCTCTGCGCCAAAGACTGCGATTTTGGCCATAATCTTCCATTTATTCTGTGTTTTGTTTGCCTTGTTTTTGCCCTGTCTGAACTGTCTTATTTCTTCTGGTCTGCTAATTGTTTTCCCTGCCCCACCCGTGTCTGTGCTGCAAAGTTTCCTCTGGTCATGGAACAGTTAACCTGCCTTTGCCTCAGTGATTGACAGCTGGTCCCTCCTATCATCTTCTGGACTTGGTTCCTGGTCTCCTATTTAAGATTGCAGCTTCTGCCTGTGCCTGGCCGGTTATTGACTTAGTCTCTGCCTGCTTGTGTGTTCTGTTTTCTGGTTTCTCTTGACTCCTGCTTAGTTTCTTTTGACCTCGCTTGCTTGCTGCCTGCCCCTGACCTTATTGCCTGTTTATTGACCTTGCTTTTTGGATTGTGTTTTTGTACTGCGCTGCCCAATTGTTGTGACCCGGACTGTCGACCATTCTTTATTGTGTTTTGTCTGTCTGTCTGTCTGTCTTTTTTTTGTCCCACCAAGCCAGTGCAGGGACTGCCACCCAGTTGCTGTCCTGGGGTTTAGCCTAGGGAGGCAAGTAGGTAGAGTCAGTGGGCGGGGCTGAGCTTAGGGCTCACTGTCTCTTTGTGTTTGGTGTGACTGGTCGTGACAATAAGTCTATAAAATAAATGTTAAATACCTATTTATATCTTTCTTTTCTAGAAATTGTATAATATGAGCATCAATCACACACTGGTAACAAGATTTACTCTTCTGGGATTCTCTGGTATTACCGAGCAGCAACAAGCCTCCCTTTTCCCCATCTTTCTATGTACATATATTATTACAATGGTTGGGAACCTGTGTATAATAATTACATATAAGCTCAGCCCAAGCCTCCACACTCCAATGTATTTTTTCCTTGCTAATTTTTCTTTCATTGAAATCCTGTGTGTTTCATCTACTGTCCCTAAGATGTTGTCCAGTTTACTGTCAAAATATAAAGTGATCACCTTCTCTGGCTGTGCTTTACAGATGTATTGCTTTCTTCTGTTTAGTGGAACCGAGTGCTATATGCTGGCGGTCATGGCTTATGACCGGTATAGCGCCATATGTCGCCCTCTTATGTATACTGTAATTATGAGTGAAAAGGCCTGTAACTGGCACATAGTGGGCTCTTATATCATTGGTGCGGCCAACTCTCTAGTACAAACAGTGTTCGCATTTTCATTACAATTCTGTGGATCCAATGAGAGACCATTTCTTTTGTGATGTTCCTCCAGTAGTAGCAATCTCCTGCCAGTCTTTGGTTGTTGACGTTGTGACATTTTTGACTGCAGCCGTTCTTATATTTGGCTCATTTATACTAACACTGTTTTCCTATATAGAGATCATTTCAAAAATTCTAAAGCTCCCATCTGCATCCGGCAAGAGGAAAACATTTGCAACCTGTTCTTCTCACTTAATGGTTGTTGCAATATTTTATGGTTCAGCGATTTCTATGTATTTTAGACCAAGTTCAACCTATAAAGATGGGAAGAACAGTTTGGTGTCTTTAATGTATACAGTTATTTCTCCGCTCTTAAACCCATTTATATACAGTCTACGAAACAAAGAGGTCAAGTCAAATATCAAAAATATATTTTTACGTCTGGTAAAATTGTAATTTTTTTGTACGATAATTCCTCCTTGCCATATCTTTTTTATACTCATTTATCCATGCTCTTTCTCATCTTATTTATTTTTTTTACTACAAGTTCTTTGCCCTCATTCCTTTATTTAGTATTTAGACTATTAGCTTACAATGTTTGTCCTTACTCACCTCCCGCTAAGTCAGGGACAGAACTACCACCGTAGCGGCTGTAGTAACTGCTACGGGGCCAGCCACATCAGGGGGCCCTGCTTAGCCTTGCCATGTCTCTAGTTACCCATTCAGGACCTTTCTCCTAGAACTGGACAACCAGGAATAGTGTGTACTATAGTCCGGCCCTTCACTACACTAGAGCGCCTGGCACTTCAGACTCCCCTCCTTTCGACTCCTGTATATCTTACTGGTGTGCAGGTAAAGCAGGGGCAGCACACAGAGAGGGAGAGAGAGGAGAAGGACCTGTGTCACATGACAAATATGGAGATCATCCTGACTACAAAAGAGGAGGAAGACTGAGATGTAACTACGTATCGGTGAGTATATGTATGTATCTGTCTGTCAGCCACTGTGTCTATTTATCTGTGTGAGCGGAGTGTGTGTGTGTCTGTGTCAGTGGAGTGTTTGTCTGTGTCAGTGGAGTGTTTGTCTGTGTCAGTGGAGCGTGTGTCTGTTTTAGTGGAGTGTGTGTGTGTGTGTCAGTGGAGTATGTTTGTTTCAGTAGCAACAGTGTCCGTGGAGCGTGCACCTGTGACAGTATCGGTGTCTTTGTCAGTGGAGTTTGTGTCTGTGTCAATGGAGTGTGTCTGTATCAATGGTGACTGTGTCAGTGGAATGTGTGTCTGTGTCAATGGAGTGTGCGTCTGTGTCAGTGGAGTGTGTGTCTGTTTCAGTTGTGTCTGTGTCAGAAGTGTCAGTGGAGTGTGTCTGTGTCAGTACTGTCAGCAAAGTATGTGTCTGTGTCAATATCAGTGAGGTGTGTGTGCCAGTGGGGTGTCTGTAAGTGGAGTGTGTGTCTGTGGACTGTGTGTCTGTGTCAGTAGAGTCTGTGTCTGTTTCAGTGGTGTCTGTGTCAGTGCAGTGTGTGTCTGTGTCAAGGGCTGGCAGGCAAATTTTAGCCTGGGGGGCATCCACATAGCACTGGCCCATGAGTAGCAGACTAGTGGCCCATCCTTCAAGGACCACTCTGGCCCTTACCTATTAAATCTATCTACAGTATATCTATCTATCTACTGTATATTTTTAAATAGTCATCCGTTACCAAATAACACCGGTATACAAGAAGCGAATATTATCATTATACAATTTACCACCATACTATTACTGACCGATCTAGTATATAGAGACTGTTTCTACCAATAATACCAGTATAACAGATAATACCTCAACACCATGACCACCGCAATCATTACAATTATATAGAGACTGTTACTACCAATAATACCAGTATAACAGAATAATCCCTCAGCCCCATGACCACCGCCATCATTACAATTATATAGAGACTGTTACTACCAATAATACCAGCATAACAGATAATCCCTCAGCACCATGACCACCGCCATCATTACAATTATATAGAGACTGTTTCTACCAATAATACCAGTATAACAGATAATCCCTCAGCACCATGACCACCGCCTTCATTACAATTATATAGAGACTGTTACTACCAATAATACCAGTATAACAGATAATCCCTCAGCACCATGACCACCGCCATCATTACAATTATATAGAGACTGTTACTACCAATAATACCAGTATAACAGATAATACCTCAACACCATGACCACCGCCATCATTACAATTATATAGAGACTGTTACTACCAATAATACCAGTATAACAGAATAATCCCTCAGCACCATGACCACCGCCACCATTACAATTATATAGAGACTGTTACTACCAATAATACCAGTATAACAGAATAATCTCTCAGCACCATAACCACCGCCATCATTACAATTAGAGATGAGCGAATCTACAGTACAAATGAAGTGAAGCGCCTCATTCCTATCTGCATTCTGCTCATCAGGCTGCAGGTTGCTCTACTCTGTGTCGCTCCTCCCCCAGTGCTAGGAAAAGATGCATCCAGTCCTGGGAAAGTGGATCCCAGCACCTGGGGAGGAGGGGAACGGAGCAGAGCAGACTTCAAAGCCCACAGCCTGATAAGCAGAATGCAGAAAGGAAGCGCTTCACTTCATTCCTACTAGTGATGAGCGAATAGTGAAATATTCGAATATTCGATATTCTTTCGAATATCTCCCCGATATTCGACTATGCGATTCAATCCCATTAAGGTCTATGGGAACAAGTATTCGATTTTTGAAAAACATCTATTCGACCGCTAGGAGGTCACCAAGTCCACAATGACACATCAGGAAAGATGCCAACACCACTGGAATGCAACTGGGACAGCAGGGGAAGCATCTAACACCCCAAAATCGCTGGTAATAAAGTCACAAGTTGATGTTATACAGGTGAATTACCTGGTTATTAAAGGGTGTATGAATATTTTATAGGTACAGCTGGTTACTATAGCTTAGACTTGGTGGATAAATAGGATTTCAAAGAGACAGACCTGTTCCAGAGACTTTATAGCTTTCCGCCTTTATAAGGTACGTGTGAATAGGTACTTGAAGTTAGTGAAGAGACTTGACGCTGTCGACGCTCACTATCATGTAGAAGAGGAAGGAAGAAAGGAAGATGTGGACGGTGAATGGGAGACTCTCTATCACTTCACCAATCCGACAGCAGGCACTAATAAATACAGAGGATGTCCTGCTGAGACTTTAAAGACACGTATTAGTCCTTATGGCTGACTGGAAACAAGTTAGGGGGTTGAAGATAAAGTCTGACAGGATTACTGAGGTCAGGGGCGTAACTACCACTATAGCAGCCATAGCAGCTGCTATGGGGCCCGCCGCATCAGGGGGCCCCATGGCCTGCTCCTGCAATACACTGGGCCCCCTGAGCCATCATCATTTGCAGCAGCGGGAGGCCCTGCTGGTCTCCTGGGTTTTGCAAATGTCCCTTTAACTGCAAGCACTCCTGACCAGAGCTAGCAGTTATGTAGTTATGACTTCACTTGACCGTTTAGTGGTCAGTCGGGGGTGGGGGGGCAATCAAAAGTTTGCTATGGGGCCCAGCCATTTCTAGTTACGTCCCTGACTGAGGTGACGTAGGGAGGTTAGATGTGGCAATGCCAGACTACCAACTGTGACTGAGGAGACCGCACAGCCCTTCTGGGTAGAATGTGGGCGGAGCTAGCTTTCCCCTGGCCAATCACTGGAGTGTGATAGGTTGCAGGGGAGGAGCACTGATCAAGCTTAACACTTGTATTATTAGAGATTAATACATATCAACATATTAAATAAATACATAGCAGAAAACAATACCACTACAAGAGAGCTAAGGAAGACCAGTAAATCCATAGGCCCTAATACAGACTGTCTAAGGTTGCCAATAGCAACAATACATCTCCAGACGCCTGACAATAAATACCGTTCTGGGCCATTACATACTGACTAGCACCACACACTACAGTATGGAGATTGTAATACAGTGGTGCCTTGGAATACGAGCATAATTCGTTCCAGGGCGGCGCTTGTAATCCAAATCCAGGGAGCATGAAGGAATGAGCAGGGCAGATGTGGGCACATACATGCAGCACTCTCTGTCCGGGGAGAGAGGGGTTACCGCTATGGAGAGATTACCTCCACAGTCCTGTCCCCTGATGTAAGCCCCAGCCTGAAGTGGATCTGCTATGATTTGGAAGGTGAGGGAGACTTCCTGGGTCATAGTACAGTGCTGTAGACCACCCTGTGCAGACCATGCCCCTCCCCCACTCGCACTCCCCCCAGTACAGGGAGCTCTTAAACCAAAGCAATGCTCTTAAACCAAGTCATAATTTTGAAAAACTGTGAGCTCTTAAACCAAAATGCTCTTAATCCAAGTTACTCTTAAACCAAGGTACCACTGTACATGGAAACATGACAGGTCTTCCAGGAAGATGGCCCCACTGGACGCACACAGTAACAGGCACACTAGCATCTCTCCATCCCCATGTGATAACTCACCAGGCCATGGAGGCCTCAGGAGCCGGCAGCAGCCTCAGCAGCAGAGCACAGGGTGGATGGTAAAGGGGGAGGGGCCACACCTGACCTCCAACCAGAATTTTCATTCTGCCGCCGCTATGTAACCTGGCCCATTTACCCACCCCCGCCCGCAACCCCTGGCCCGGAGCATACATCACCTGTCACTGTTGTTATAGATTCAAAATTTAAAACAGCAGATTTTTTTTTTTTTTTTTTTTTTTTGTTATTATGCTTTAAAACTATACTTACTTGTATCCAGGTCCAGTCTCCTGAAGGCAGCTTTTAAGTCTAGTGCTGGTTGAAAAAAAATAAACTAAAGACTAAATGCAGGAAGTTCCAGCTAGTAGAGAGTGTGACAGTCCAATGTGTCCATCAATCAAATGACTGTTTTCTCTGTGAGTGCTCAGATGACCTGTGTTTTGTCTCTTCTTTTTTTTTTTTTTTTTCAAAGAGACTAAACACAGGAAGTCAAAAAACAAAAGGTGCAACAGCAACCAACAGGTGTAAGGGCTTACCGTATATACTGCTCCCAGCGTACACACGGCAAACACCTACTCTGTAGATATTAAAAATAAAAATATATATATATATTTTTTTTTATATAAAAGTGAGGATCTTAGCAAACTATTTGATCAAACAGAGTGTACCATGTCACCAACATTAAGGCGTCCTTCAGACATGGACCCTGTCCTTGAGACATGGACCCAACAAAAGGTGCAACAGCAACCAACAGGTGTAAGGGCTTACCGTATATACTCCTCCCAGCGTACACATGGCAAACACCTACTCTGTAGATATTAAAAATAAAAATATAATTTTGACTCTGCAGTGTGAACAGAGTCATAGATATGCTGCCAAAATTTCCCTTTTTTTCTGTTGAATGTGGGGGGTGTGGCTACCTCCTGTTGGCCTGCACTCCACCCATGTCCCAAGGCTGCTATAAAAGAGATCATTTGGCTCCTCTCTGCCCAGTTGTAGGCTTATTCAGCCTAGGAGAGGCCATTGCTAGTGTGAAAATGCTAGAGTAGGGTCCATGTCTCGAGGACGCCTTAATGTTCGTGACATGGTACACTCTGTTTGATCAAATAGTTTGCTAAGATCCTCACTTTTCTATAAAAGAAAAAAATATATATATATATTTATTTTTAATGTCTACAGAATAGGTGTAGGTGCCGTGTGTACGTTGGGAGGAGTATGTATAGCCCTTACACCTGTTGGTTGCTGTTGCACCTTTTGTTTTTTGACTGTACTTAAGCCACAAGCAGCGTGCAACCTGCAGTGTGAACAGAGTCATAGATGTGCTGCCAAAATTTCCCTTTTTTTCTGTTAAACACAGGAAGTGTCATTTTTCCCGTGATTGCAAAAATGCTTTATATCACTGTTTATTTACTGTTCATTTAGATTTTGAAAATTATAACCACAGGTATGCTTTAAAGTTCTTCTGCTTTATAAAAAACAGTAGGTAACCAGTGAACCCCCTGTTTGCCACAATGTACCCTCTTGGTTCGTCTACAAAGTTTCCCTTTGCAGTGCTTCTAGATCCTACCATTCTGTATACTGGAACACTGTCATAAGATTTTGTATTTCCAAAGTGGTAAAATAGCATCCAATAAAAACTTGCCTCTTGTGAAAGAATGTTTACGTGTCTCATTCTTTACGCCATTCTGTTTTAATGCGGTCTAAGAGGAGTAATTGCCTCATGGAGTGAATTTTTTTTGTTACTGTAGGAAAGGATGCTGGCAGCCAATGTCGCAGTATGCATCTTTTAACCACCAGAAGTATGGTATGTGGTATTTGTGTGGAAGTTTTGTTTAAATTCAGACCCAGAGTGTCTGGAGAAAGGAGTATGAAAGATAGTGGAAACCCGTCACCGGGGACGCTGGCACAGAGCCCGCCCGACCCCCCGGTGCAGCCCCCGGATACTTACCCTTTGCGACGAGTCCTATTCATGGAGCCGGTCCCGGGACGAAGATATCAGCTCCCGAAGCCGTGCGCGTACGCTGCTGAGATAAGTCCGATGCCCATAGAGAATGACTGGAGCTCTCATTCTCTATGGACATCGGACTCATCTCACTGCTTCGCACTGCTTCGGGTGCTGATATCTTCGTCCCGGGACCGGCTTCAGGAATGGGACTCGTCACAAAGGGAAAGTATTGGGGCCTGCACCGGGGGGTCGGGCGGGCTCTGTGGTTGTGCTGCAACCTTGGAGGCCAGGTGATATGTGGCTGGACTAGGTGTTGTAGTGTTGCATATGAAGAAGAACTGAGTCCCAATAACTTATAAAGGTAAAAGACTTAATTTGTCTTCATTTTAAATCACTTTGTAGTGCAGTACAGGTTATAATGATAGACAATAATTTTCAGGCTCAACTTTGCACGGGGAGAAAGATAGAGATAAACACTTGACGCAGTCTCTGAATACAATAGTTACAGTATAGTCTAGTTTGAAATAGACTTGGCCTTGGTTGTAGTGACTTGAAGACAGTAGTGGGCTTACACCTAGCTCCTGGGAAGAATTGTCTAGATCCTTGAATTCTAAGCTGTGGGGGCTTTAGAAAAGAGTTACCTACACCCATGGGTATGAACTTCAAGCTATTGCTGTCTAGGGGCACATAATGACCCAGATCCAGTAATGTAAGCCCCACTTTGTTGGTAAAGCTAGCTTTTGGGGCAACCCCTTAGGAATTTAGCAGCTTGTACAGACTGTACCTGGAGTGATCATCAGGATGAAATAAGAATAAAAGTCCAGACAGGGTTGTCCCTTGATCACATCACCTTTACCACAGCCTCATCACCTTTAGGCCCCCACCAGACATGGCTAGGAATATAAGGCTTGTAGGAAGAAGAATAAGCTTTCGCATAAAGTCCTGCAAATGGGTCCTGGCCTCAGGCCAGGGCCTAGAAAAATCTCTTAAGCAGGTTCTTTGGATATAGTCTCTCTCCAACATACACTGATATGAATCTGCCCCAACTAGTCCCAACCCCACTATATATACAGTATGGCTCTTCAGGGGGGATCTAATTTGACCAGGGAACTATGAAAACCCTCTGTGATAGGGTAATGACCTCTGAGGTAGCTAACTTAGGAATTGGTGAAGCATAGAAATCATCAGAGAGTGGCATGACATACACATAATCAATACAAACATCAGTAAATTCTTTCTATAATTTTACCTTCAGCTGTGCAACATAAGGTGTCACAGTGATACCTGGTGGTGAGAACAGCATAATACTGACTTCAAGAGAGCATATACACAAACACAGTACCGATCTATACATGCTTAAAGAAGCAGTGGACTTTCAATCTCGGACACTGCGTTTTTGTTCCAGTGACGCTGTTGGAAATGAAAAACAGCAACAACGGAACATGAAAACTTGCTGTCATATGTAAATATACACAAAAGAAGCTGGTAGGGGACAAAGCAGTCAACATACACGGGGATCATGTCTATGCAAAGCTAGCATACAGAAAAGTAACTGTGTGCAACTGCTTAATCTACTAAAATATTATAATTGGGTAAATAGTAGGTGGTTTATCTGTGTTCCTATAGCCAATAAAAGTATCCCTGCTAACATTACGACATATGCAGTAGGTCTAAGTTGTCAGACAGGATGTCCAGGCTTTATGAGTTTTTTCCTGCTGGTGACGTCACACAGGACTTGAACTTTTTGGAAGCTCTATACCAGCAAGTCAAAATTTACAAATTTGTCCAGCAGCAGAAAAAAAAAACACCTGATTAGGATTATCCCAGAAGGAAAATCCTCATACAGCTCGGACATCCCATTTGGCAACTTCAACCTACTGCATATGCCGTAAGGATAATTAGCAGTTACATCTACTGGCAAGAATTTGCAATACTAACCTTTATAGCAGTGGTATTATTGTTAGCTATAGGAAAACTGATAGACCCCCTACCGTTTATCAAATTATATTTTTTAAGGCATTGAGCAGTTTCATACAGTTAGTTTTCTGTATGCTAGCTTTACATAAACACGATCCCCATGTACAGTATGCCGATTGCTTTCTTCCCCGGCAGCTTCTTTTGTGTATTTTTCTTAATCACAGCATGTTTTCATTCCATTGTTGCTGTTTTTCATTTCCAACAGCAACTTAATGATCTTAGTATGTTGCCTTCTTTTCACAGGATAGGGGTAACATGTGGATTGGTGAGGCTCTGATGACTGGGACCCGACTGATCATTTTTTTAGCATGTTATCCCCTATCCACAGGCTATGTATCTAATTTAGGAAGGCCTATAGAAATGAATGGTATCAGGACCCCTGGTGGTGGTGAGTAGCAGTGTAATTATTTTTTTTCTATTTTTTTTTCGAAGGGGGGTAGTACTAGCCTTTTCATGGGCTAACTACTCAAAACTGAGTTGAGCATCAACAATTTCTGGCTTACCCACCTGACTCAGACAAATTGGATTACTCAGAGTGGCAGAGTGCACATGTTTCTTTTGTTGGGGATCTGCTGGATACTAATTCCAACACTTTCTTATCATGGGATATCGTCAGAACACGATTTAAATTGTCTTCATTTAATTTACCTCAATACGATTCTATAATTGAATTTCTTACTTCCAGAGTGCGGGACATAGCAGAAGCAGAAAGTGATATAGAATTTGATAATCTATTCCCAACACCACCGGTTCATAATTCTTTATCACATACATATGGGGAACTTAGATCACGTTCTCAAAAGAATTTATCTAGACAAATGTTTTTCAAAAAATATTCCTCCGTAATTTTTTCAGAGGATCTGACCCAACTAATATTGAGAGGATCTCAACTAGTGCATTCTGCCACTCCCAATATGGTTCTACGTGAAATACATTTCCGCTTTATACACAAGGCTATATATGCCTTTAATATTCCTTTTTCCAACTCCCACACTTCTCACATAAACAGTTGCCCGAAATGTTCACTTCCTAAAGCAGACTTGTTCCACTGTGCCTGGGCCTGCACGCGAGTACAGGGATTTTGGGACTCTGTGCGGCTCTATCTTTTGTCTACTTGGGGCCATGCCATACCATTTCTCCCTCTTAGTTATCTTTTTCATTTTATTGATCTAGACTCTACCACTCCCTCTCCTAAATTACTTACTTCTAAAGGAATTCATTTAACTCTATTAGTTTCCCTGAAATGTTTATTAAGACACTGGATACTGGATACTCTACCAGACATTTCTGAGGTAATCTCCGCTCTGAAGGAGATCTTTCATTGGGAACTTTTGGATGTATTGCGCACCAAAGAAAAATCAACAAAAACATTTATGTCCAAATGGACACAATTTCTAATTCATGATTTTACTATAGAAGAGAGAGACTCTGTCATTAATCAATTTAAGGACACTGATTGGTATTGCATGGCCGCCCAAAAGGGAACTCTGGGAGCACTCCAAATATCTTAAGCTTTTCCCTTTCTCTGTTAAAGACAATTCTCTCCATTCTATTGGTAGCATATTTGAATATCTGACATCTATACCATGTTTTAAGGTGATATTATAAATTACTGTTTTTCTACTTATGTTTTTGGTAAAACTATGTTGTATTGTATATGATAATATATCTTTTAAGGTTATTACAAAGGCTTATTGTATCTGTATGATATTGTAAACATACAATCCTTTGTTTCCTGTGAGCGACTTTCTTTTTGAATATGTAATGAATTTTCAATATGTATGTTCAAATATTACATAAGCCACTAATAAAATATCTTTTAAAAAAAAAAAACAATTTCTGGCTGTGGCCATAGTGAGATGAAGGCACTGTGTGCTGTCATTAATCTGTATGGGGCTTCATGGGATAGTCCATAGACCAGTGGGAGTCCATTGGTCAAACCCCAACCGATCATCAAGTTATCCTCTATTGTGTGGAGAGGAGATATTAGTCTGAGACGGGAACACAACTGTTGGTATTCCATCTGAACATATCTCTTATCTCTAGGATACAGAACTTATATGCTGATCACCTTGGTTGACATTATTAGGCTGTTTTGGGCCACTAGATTTTTTTATTTACAAATTAGTTAATTAGGGGTGTCAGGCTGTTTTATTACAATGAGATGAGTGAACCGAACTTCCCGAACCGAGATTCGTGAGGAGCTCGCTCGTACTGTCACTTTGTGCGTCAGTACACGCTGTCCATCTCTCTCCTGAGTGAAATAAATTCTGTGAAGCACCTGCCAGGTTACATCTGGTAGCCAGGTGCTTCAACAGGCCAGGTGCTTCAAAAGATTTGCTTCACCCAGGAGAGCTGTGGACCGTGGTGGACCACTGACGCCAAATGAGTCATTGACCGCTAGTTATCCAGTGATCTAGTTAAAAGCATCAGAACCGTACGATAAAGCAGTAAAAGAAAATTGACCTGATGGATCAAGTCTTCTTTTTACAACACATGGATGGCCTGGTTTGTATGGGTTGACCATGGCTTTATGATCTAAGTATTTATGTGGATGTCATGACTTTTTCACCTAACCATAATTAAAAATCTTCAACACATTCACAACAGTGAGCCACACTATGGAGACCCTTCTCGGTGGAGTGGATTTTACCTGGACTGTGTATCTCCACTGGCAACACTTAAAGTATATATAATGTTCCTAGAAACTAACCTACAATATTTTTGCTACTAAAGCTGCTCAAGGGAACTGTGTCCAAACCCTATGAATCAAGCCTGAAACCATGTAGAACCTTTTTACCCTCTGTGTAAGGTAAACTTTGAACTGTATTGGCATGCACAATGGACTTTCAAGTAAAGATAATTTCTGTTTTCAAGTTCACCCCTGTGTCTAGAATCAATTATTCGCTCAACCCACCGGAAGTACAGTACACCAACATCCAGACACTACAGTGTACTTGAGGGTCAAGGACTTCTATAACTGAGCAGACGCCCAGTTATAAAAAGTTGAAGGGCAACAGAAATGGCCCCCACACAGACTTAGACTGAAACTGCTGCTCAGCCGTTGATCTAATGTGTTCTCCCCAATTACACCAACAGATGATGTTGGAGGTAATAGGAATTGGCATAATGGAAAATGCCCGCCTGACCCCCTTGTTTCAGGAGAGATAAGGCACTGTGAGAGTGGTCTTGCTGCGGCTTACCCCCTCCCCTACCATAGAAAACACTGGAACCCCCTGCCAAACGTTCCTGTGTATGGGGAGAGCAGACAGGAAAGACAACCAGAATATTGCTCAACTGTCACTTATTGAAGGTGTCAGCTCTATATAAGATTACACATCCAGGGTGAGCCAGATCACAAAGCTACCGTGACCACATAGACTTTATAACCCCAAATATAAGGCACCGACCCACACTGCAAATACTGTTCCTAAATGATTTAAGGAACATGACAAAGAGATCATGGTAATTATCCAGCTTCCAAATTCCCCAGATTTCATTCCAACTTAGCATCTGGGGGACATTCGGGCGAAACAAGCCCGATCCATGGATGCCGCACCACACAACTTTTAAGGACTTGCTGTTAGCATCTTTGTATCAGAAACCACAGGACGCCGTCTTATGGAGTCCAGACCTTAAATGGACACTTTCTTCCAGAGACAGCCCCTCTCTTGTCTCCAGTTTGGGTGCAGGTTTTGTAACTCAGTTGCATTGAAGTGAATGGAGCTTAATTGCAAACCACACATGAACTGGAGACAAGAGTTATGTTGTCTCTGGAAGAAAGGAGCTATGTTTTTGTAGCACTGCATTACCCCTTTAGGGTACGTTCACACCTACAGGATCTGCAGCAGATCTGCAGCAGATTTGATGCTGTGTTCAGTTATTTAAATGAAATCTGCTGCAGAAAATCAGCTGCAGATCCTGTAGGTGTGAACGCACCTTTAAAGGGTCAGAACTGTTTTGGCAATGGAAGTGTTACAAAATATTAGGCAGGTGGTTTTAAAGAGGATGTACCATTAGGCACATCCTCTTTAATATGACCCACAGGTAGAAAGGCGCTGTCACGGGGAAGCCGTTGCTACGGTCCGTTTTTCAAACCCCGGTTCCCGTGTATGACGCCGTTCTATCCACGGGTACCGGGCCAGGACTGAAGCACTGGAGGCGGGCCAGCCCGCCCCTAGTGGGAGGAGTCCCCCGCCCCTCTATGACGCAGTTCCATTGATTCCAAATGAGACGCATCATGGAGAGGAGGGAATTCCCTCCCACTGGGGGCGGGCTGGCCTCCAGTGCTTCAGCCCCGGCCCGTTACCTGTGGATAGAACGGCGTCATACACGGGAATCGGGCCGCGGTTTATAAAAATGGACTGCTTCCCCGTGACAGCGCCTTTTTATCCGTGGATCATATTAAAGAGGATGTACCTGATGGTACATCCTCTTTAATACAGGGGGATAGATAGATAGATAGATAGATAGATAGATAGATAGATAGATAGATAATAGGTCACCCTTTTATAAGGCTGTATATGGTGTAAAAGTGTGTTGCCTTTTCTTATGTATATTATAGTGTGTAATATTTACAAATATTTACAGCACAACAAGCAAACCATTTTCTAGCATAACAAATACTTTCCAATCCCTCATGGGATAAGTCCCAGGTGATTTACCACCTTTTATATACCCACCGCACAGCTCATTCTTATAACACAGCGCACATCTTATTAACGTCTCTGAACATTTCAACCTCAAAAAGCTGATAGAACATATTGCAAACCCACATTAGGTCAGAATACCATTCATCCTTTTAGTCCTTTGTCAAAGATTACTATTAGAACCTGGAGAAATAATACTGGTATACAGTAAGTGTCCTTATGCTTAATGCTGTAAGACTTTTGTTTTCTTGTAAAGAATCTTATACAGAGATCTGTGTATATGGATAATTATACATTGTCTTATAAGTTGTTGTTGTTATTGTTGATGTTCTCAATGTTATATAGTTCTGGGTCAAAAAGAAAGGTACTGTAGATGTTATATACAAGATAGGCCTAGTGGCATTAAATTAGCATTTCAAAAGCTTGGGCAGTAATGGATATAGTGAGGCTTTTAGGGTGGAGTGTGTCTATAACTTAAGGCTTCAGGGTGTATGACCAGCATAAAGTGATTCAAATAAATAAAAAAAGGAACAGATGTCCACCCTCACCGTGCCAGCCAATAAATTGAAATATAATTTCATGAAGAGATGACACACAGGGGAAGGGAGACCTGCAGGTGTCTCGTACAGGGGTGTCAAACTCAGGCCCTCCAGCTGTTTCAAAACTTAAATTCCCATCATGCCTGGACAGCCAAAGCTTTAGCTTTGGCTGTCCAGGCATGATGGAAATTGTAGTTTTGTAACAATTGAAGGGCCTGAGTTTGATACCTGTACTTGTTCAGGCCAGGAACCACCTGCGTCTACACAGAGGTAATCTGACAGATTTTAGAAGCCAAAGCCAGGAATGGATTTGAAAAGAGGAAAAATCTCTGTCTTTCCTTTATGACCTGTTCCCTGTTTATAGTCTGTTCCTGGCTTTGGCTTCAGAAATCTGTCAGATAATTCTCTCTAAACGCTCTATTAATCTGTGTGTGATCTCTTATTGGAATAAAACTACAATATGTGAGTGTGGACTTCAGTTTCTTTTCCCATTTAATATAGTTGTTGTTATATTATCATTATCCAAAATGTTATACTAATATTACTATCCAGAATTTTTTTTTATATTTGCAATAAGGTAAGTATACAAATGAGGTGAGAAATCATTGTCATTGTACATTTAGGAATACATAATTAGTATAATACATAATAGAAGTGATGGCCTAGGTGGGCAGGCATCTGGGCTCTGTTATACTGCGTTTACACGGAACGATTATCGTGCAAATTTGCAGGATAACGATCGAATTTGAACGATAATCGTACGTGTAAACGCAGGGAACGATCAAACGACGAGTGAGAAATCGTTTATTTTGATCTTTGAACATGTTCTTAAATCGTTGTTCGCCAAAAATTCGCAGATAGTTATAAAAAAAATTGTTACTTCGAAATCGTTAATCGTACGATCGGGCGAATTATCGTTCCGTGTAAACGCAGCATTACTTTCATCTATGTGTTAATGATTAGAACATCATCAGTTTGATTCCATAGGTTTTTCTTTCTTTTTCATTCTTAAGGCATGTAAGTCTATTATACAGTGTCCTGGACTGAAGAAGTGTTCGCTCACAGGGGCACAAATTCTTTCTTATTGCATGTTGTTGCAGAAGAATATTGAGCCTGTGATTACACATGCTAAATGAATATACTATATAGTGATATTCACCAATTGAGGCATCTATGTGTCCAGTGGCAAGTTGGTTATTAGCATTTCTAAAGAGTCCAAAGTACAGAAAGGAGCCAGTGTAACAGGTATAGGAGCAGCTGGTTTAACAGTCGACCCTTATCTTTACCAACCTCATCTTTTGGTGTAGGGTCAGGATATATATATATATATATATATATATATATATATATATATATATATATATATATATATATATATACACATTCATACACTGTCGGTGGGTCCAGCCAACTATAGCATATAGTGTATGGGCACCTTTGGGTGATGTGAAATATATACTGTCGGTGGGTCCAGCCAACTATAGTATATAGTGTATGGGCACCTTTAAGGGATGTGAATCTCTGAGGGCACTATCTGCCCTGCTACCCCGGGATGAATAAGCACTTACAGGTTATACTATATGTGTCCGTGTGCTCGTAGATATAAGTATGATAACATCACAATAGACTTAATGTGCATCAGTTTTCTGCTGTCTGTTGTCCTTTAGCATGTTTAAAAATTCGCTGAGCTGCACAGCCAACAGCTGATGACAGTGTAAAAATAATAAAGATTACACTTACCCTCCTGTGTCCTGAAGCCTTTGCCCGTGTTCCCTGCTCACTGCTGATACTTCTGGTTCTATCTCTTTAGTGACAGACCATTCAGCCAATCACCACAGGGCTGTCCCGTCACTAAAGAGACAGGGTCAGAGGCGACAATGGTGAGCAGGGAACATGGATAAAGGCTGCAGGACACCAGAGGAGCATGGGTAAGTATAAACTTTATTATTTATGTTATTTATCACTAATTATTTCTGTGCAGCCCTCATGCAGGATTATTGAGCCATGTATAGGCGCAGTAAGCGAGTGCTAATGCAGCAGAAGGGAAATGTTGGGCCTTCTAATATGCCTTGATGTTATTTTGCTCAAAGAACTTGTCTCTGCCCTCCACTGTTTTTTCTGACAGCTCCTGGAGTAGACTGTTCCATAGATTCGCAGTTCTCGTGGTGAAGACGTCTTGTTGACTCCAGTAATAAAACCCCTTTTTTTCTCCAGGCGAAAACAGTGCCCCCTTGTCCTTTGAAGGGGTTTTACCTGGTACATTATTTGAACCGTATATATTCTTAAACAAGGACATTTATATTTTTAAAAAGTTGATCATATCTCGCTTTAAACATCTGTCAGAGGCTGAGCCACACGCTCTGCTTCCTGCTCCATTGAAGCGCGTGGCCAGCCCTCTGACAGTGCAGACAGTGTCCCTGACGACAACCCGGCTGGTTGCTAGGGGCACACCAACAGCGTCCCTAACAGCCGGCCAGGTTGCTGGGGGCGCGCTGACGGTGTCCCTGGCAGCCAGCTGGTTGCTGAGGGGCGTGTTGGCTCTTTCTAGTTATCTGCCGCAGCTGGGGCTTCCCTGCCTCCCCTGGCTGAGCGGCACAACTGTGTAGTTAAAGGGAGATTGACAGTTAACACTGCCAATCAGATTGTCCTTTTATCCTGGGATTAGGAACCCAACCTCTATAAGTATCATCCCCTATCCCAGTACTTCGCCTGCAATAGAGTCTCACTTGTGAGAGTTTCCTTGACCTAGCATTTGTTCTGACTGTGAGTTTGGTTATTACATTTTGGCTTGGACTTTGACTATTCTCTGGATCCCGTTTTTGTACGTCGCTGACCCACTGTTTCTGGCTCGGACCTCTGACCATCCCTTTTTGTGTTTGATCGTCTGGTCTTCGTTTTTGTGTTTCACTTTGCCTAAGTAAGGGAACGCCTTACTTGCCGCCTAAGGGGAAGTTGTCCACTGTCGCCTAGGGCAGTCGGGGCAAGTAGGCAGGGACAGCTGGGGTGGGTGCCAGTGCTAGGACAGCACTCGTCTAGTGTCTTCCTGTTCCTGACCCTGACAACATCTCTTTTCAAGACTAGAGATGATTGAACAGCGCTGATGTTCAGGTTAGTACTAACTCGAACCATCAGTGTTTGACTCCGGCTGGCTTGCCTTTCCGTGGGCAAGGTGGGGACAGCCCGAGTCCCGCCTGGAAAACAGGAATTCAACCTATGGCCCAGGCTGTATTCCTGTTTTCCAGGCAGGACTCGGACTGACTCCACCTTTCTCGTGGAACAGGAAGACTGCAGGAGTCAAATACCGATGGTTCGAGTTCATACGAACCGTAACATCAGCGGTGTGCGATCATCTCTATTCAAGACTAAACAAATTGAATTTTTTGAATCTTTCCTCGTAACTAAGATGCTCCATTCCCCTTGTTAGTTTACATTTTTTCCTGTTCCAGGACATCCTTTTTATAAATTGTGGGGCCCAAAACTGAACAGCATACTCCAGATGAGGCCGCATTATATGACAATTAATGTTATAGTATCATTTTATATTACATTGTATTATATTGTTTTTATATTATTTTGAATAATTCATCATTAGTCTTTATAGATGTATAATGCTCACATATACCTTTCTTTTCTAGAAATTGCATAATATGAGCATCAATCACACACGGGTAACAAGATTTATTCCTCTGGGATTCTCGAGTATTACAGTATTACAGTGCTGCAGCCTATATTTGGATGGATATTGATGGGGACCTTTGTTCTTTGCTGAGGGTCTTGTGATCAGATTTCCACAGCCCACATTATGTTATCTCATATTATATAATATATTATTAAGTTGACATATTTTTGCTTCCGGAAAATTAGACCAAATGAATATCAATCACACAACGTTAACAGAATTTATTCTTTTGGGATTTGCGGGAATGAATGATCAGGTTCCTCTTTTCCCCATCTTTCTATTTATATATATTATCACAGTGGTTGGGAACCTGTGTATAATCATTGCATATAAGCTCAGTCCAAGCCTCCACACTCCAATGTATTTTTTTCTTGCTAATTTTTCTCTCTTAGAAATCCTGTATGTTACGTCTATTGTCCCTAAGATGTTGTCCTGTTTACTATCAAAACACAAAGCCATCTCCTTGTCTGGATGTGTTGTACAGATGTATTGTTTTGTGCTGTTTAGTGGGACAGAGTGCTTTATGCTGGTGGCCATGGCTTATGACCGGTATAACGCCATATGTCGCCCTCTTATGTATACTGTGATTATGAGTCAAATAGCCTGTATTCAGCTTATCGTGGGCTCATATTTCATCGGTGCAGCCAGTGCTCTAATACACACAGTGAACACATTTTCAATGTTGTTCTGTGGATCCAATGAGATAGACCATTTCTTTTGCGACGTTCTTCCAGTACAAGGACTTTCCTGCCAGTCCACTTTGGTTACTGATCTTGTGTCATATTTGACTGCAGCCATTGTTATATTCATCTCATTTATACTAACAGTGATTTCCTATCTAGAGATCATCTCAAAAATTCTCAAACTCCAACATGCATCCGGCAAGAGGAAAACATTTGCAACCTGCTCTTCTCACTTAATTGTTGTTTCCATCTTTTATGGTTCCGTGTTCTTTATGTATTTCAGACCCTATGCAACCTATAAAGTTGGGCAGAACAGTGTGGTGTCTTTAATGTATACAATAATTTCTCCGCTTTTAAACCCTTTTATATACAGTCTACGAAACAAAGAGGTCAAATCAAATATCAAAAATATATTTTTACGGCTGGGACAATTTTGATTTTTCTTCCTCACTGTACTTCTTTGCATCCTCTACTTTTCTTGCTTGATTGCTCTTTCTCTTTTCCGCCCCATTTATTATATTTCTTATTTTCTTATCTTATCTTCTCAAGTTCTTTAACACTGTCAGTGATCTAGTCAAGATCCCTCACAGGTTTCTCAACAAATATATTGAACTCACATGTTCACTTTTTTTATGATTATTATTTCTCTGCCCCAACTCTTTATTCAGTTATTAGACTACTAGCTTACCACCTTTGTCCTTACCTTCCACTGAGTGCTGTCCTTGTGGCTTCATCTTCTCAATAACACTCATCTGTCAGAAGATTTAGTACAGTCCTGTCAAACTCTGGCCCACGAGCCAAATCTGGCCAGTGGTGCCATTATTTTTGGCCTGCCATGCTTTTCCATTGCTGTGTTAAATTTGGCCCATCTGACGTTGCAGCAGATTATAATATGGGTGGTCTGTAGAGCTGCTTGGACCAACCATATTATAATCTCATAGGCTGCAGGCAGTTTTTAGCCCATGGCCTAGAAGTAGCTCAGTAGTGCCCAAACACTGGCAATGTGGTGAAGTCATTGAACGCATCCAGCCTCTGGAACCGCAGGAAGGGTGAGTCCAAGCTAAGTGGGCAGTCATGAACAACTACAGTAGGGGCTGGCTTCTATTTTAGAGACTATTCTTGAGGACTGGCTTCTATATAAGACACAATTGGGGAGGGCTGGCTACTATATAAGAGACTATGGGGGAGGGCTGGCTTCTATATAAGACACTATTGGGAAACGCTGGCTACTATATAATACACTATTGAGGTGGGCTGGCTACTATATAATACACTATTGAGGTGGGCTGGCTAGTATATAAGACACTATTGGGAGGGCTGGCTACTATATAAGACACTATTGGGAGGGCTGGCTACTATATAATACACTATTGAGGGCTGGTTATTATATGGGACACTATCGGAAGGGCTGGCTACTATGTAGGTTTCTAATAGTAGGGCTGGCTAGTATGTGGGGCACTATTTGGGGTGGCTACTACATGGGGCACAATTATGGGATTTTCTACTGCTTGAGGGATATAATGGGTAACTTTCATGTCGGGAAAATTACTTTAGGATAGGCAGTGCCAGGAACGCTGCACACTGCTCTGACAGTGCCAGAAACGCAGCATGCAATCTTCATTAAATATCATGGTTGGCCTGCGACTTTGTCCAATTTTTTAATTTTGGCCCACTGTGTAAATGAGCTTGACACCCCTGATCTAGTAGAATCATGTCAAAATTCTGTTGACGACCCATGACTTAGCCTTACATCATGACTAGACATGAGCGAACCGGGTTCGGGTTTGAGTTGATCCGAACCCGAACCTTCGCCATTTGATTAGCGGTGGCTGCTGAACTTGGATAAAGTCCTAAGGCTATGTGGAAAACATTGATATAGTCATTGGCTGTATCCATGTTTTCCAGACAACCTTAGAGCTTTATCCAAGTTCAGCAGCCACCGCTAATCAAATGCCGAAGGTTCGGGTTCGGATCGACTCGAACCCCAACCCGGTTCGCTGATCTCTAATCATGACGCTACCAGGGGGATTCAGAGATTACGCTGCTCCTGGCTGGTATCAGCAGCTGGGGACCGTGGCTTTTAGCTGACGTGGGCTGATTTACCCATTTTATAAATAAGAAGAAATAAAAAAAACAACAACACATATTTGATATAGCCGCATGCGTAATTAACTATTAAATTATCACATTTCTCAACTAGCACGGTAAACAGTGTAAGGGCTAAAATATATATATATATGCAAAAGAACAAAATTGCTCATTTTTGGTGACATCAAAACCTGAAAAATTGTAATAAAAAGTGATTAAAAGTTGCATATACAAAAGCAAGATACCTATAGAAAGTACAAATCGCGGTGTAAAAAATTACACCTCATATAGCCCTATAGACTGAAGGATAAAAGTGTTATAAGGATGGTAAAAAAGCAATACTGCAGTCATCGGCTGGAGACAAGCACTGAGAAGCTGCAGGTGGAGAGGTTGTTACCTTTGTGTACAGCTCCGTCAGCACCATGGTGGTAAGAGGGGGTCCATCCACTCTCACCGTCGTCCTGTGCTATAGGTGGTGCTGAGGGGCTGCTGCTGCCCAGTGCCTGTCTACAACCCAGCTAACATGTTGCTGGGAGTGTCAACCCTGTCCTTGCACCAGCAGTTGCAGCTAAGATTGTAAACTACTGTGGATGTGCATAGGGTACTATAGAGGAGCATGTGAGGGCTGCAAGCCTTGTAAATAGTATAGGGAGCCATACACCTGTGCGATGCCCTGGCCCCTGGGGGCCACTTCCGCAGTGCTGGTGTTATGAGCGGGCAATGACCGGGGCAGCTGCAGGGGTTATACTTGTCACGGTATAGGCCTGAGGGCAGCACAGCTGTAGGGCCGGTCTGTGGAATCTGCGGGTGATGATGGGCATGCGATTCTTCGCTGCACTTAGTCAGGGCACCAGTTAGTGGACACCAATGCCAGGGTTCAGTAACAGCGGTTTTTATTATAGATGAGGTAACTAGTAGCAACAGTTCTGTCCGGATGCAACCGGGTATATAGCAGGCTTTGACAAATAAGGCAGGAGTGGTGCTGCATAGGCTGTGAGAATACGTGCCGGATGATGGGAGTAGGAGTATGAGAGGAATAGCGGTGCTGGGTGGATTAGCTTGAGAATAATACTTGCTGTGAATCCTTGCAGCGATGAGGAGAAATAACGGAATGACACCCAGATGAGAGAAGGAACTCCGGACACTTGAGCAGGCAGCAACAGCCGAAGACTGGAATATAGCAGCAGACTTAGTCACTCTTCTGTGGGAGAGGATAGAACCACACAACCTCCTTGCTTGGAAGCCGGGGCTCAACTCCCTTGTCAGCAGGAAGTGGGAGGTCACATGGTTGCTCCTGGCCAGAGCTAGTCGGCCATTGGAGGAACCATGGTTACAGGTCACGTGATCAACAGCCTTGCATACCACTGTACACTGTAATAATACACAGGAATACATGAGAATACACATGAAAATGCACAATACCAGAGAATACTAGGGGAAAACCAGCAGCAGTTGCAGTGCAAACACTTACCAGAACAGGCATTGACACAGAAATAGAAATGGGCATAATAGGAGTAGTAGTCTGCATGTTCTGGGACACTGCATACCTCCCTAGCAAATTTGAGCCGACCTCGGCGAATCTAGAAGGCAGAAAACATGAATAGACTGGACAATCAAACAACAGGAATGAATGATGAGAGTGAGTGTGATGAGGTGTGTGTTTCCCACGCCCAAGGCACAGGTGAGAAGAGAGAGAATGAGAAACCCTAGTGGCAGGACTTCACCTAGGGGTGCCTAACGTACTCTGGTGACCAGGTAGCTAGTGCGTGAACCATCTGACGTGTAAGCCAGGACAACTTAACTGCTGGCGGGTGACCCTCCATATTCCAGCCAGTTAGACAGTAGGTTTTCTGTTAAATGTGTTACCCTACTGGAAAAGAGAACTGTGAAGACCTGTGTACTACCTAGGTGTGTCTGAGTAGTGTCTTGGATACCTGGAAGAGAAAAGAACAAAATAATAAAAGCAAACATACATGGGGAGCTCCCTTTCATACCACTCAATCACACACACAAGCACTCCACAGGCCAAACACACGAAAAGATATCCAAAGTGCGGTATGTATGGACAAGTGTGAAGGTTAGGTATGACTATGTGTGATAACTACTGTGTTGGGACAAGACAGAGGCAACCAAATACTGGAAACAAAAGGAAGGGAAACACAAAAGACAACAAATACTGCGAGGTCTTGAGGAGAACTGGCTCACATGAATCTGAATGAAAATTTTAGAAAAATCTGAATGAAAATCTGAGAAAAATCTGCATACAAACTGGCTCAACTAAATCTTTCCAGCTATAGATACGATAATAATACACAATACTGAGACTGGATGAGAAAATACACTCCTACATAAACTGGACTTTCTCTGAGGTATATGTAAACTGACTTCTCTTACTCAGAGGAGGAGCTATCTGACTTTGACACTGGAAAAATATACTGTTTTACAAAAGAGGCGCTCTACTCTGAGGCAATCTATGTAACCTTGTGCTTACTCAGAGGAGGAAATACAAAGACTCTGATAACACTGAAATGCAATAGTACAATAAGTGCAATAATGAAATAAGTGCAATAATACCCTGTGTGGAACACACAATCACAGGAAAGTGCATTAGGAAGGAATGGGTTAAGTGTCTCTGTTAGGTAGAGTCTCTTTTAGGCAATTAGACATCGTCCATGTAAAAGGCTCTGGGACAGGCACTAGAGAACCTTTTGTTATTGTAAGTGTCCATCAGCTCATGGCTGGTTAGTACAGGGAACTTGGTCAGGAGGACCAGGCACGAACCTTGAACGTTGCATACACTAGAATGGTGAAACAGTTAAGGACTCTGGTCTCTGTAGCGAAGTGGAGGAATTCCTCTGGTAGAGCGCTCAGACCGTCTCAGCGGAGGATCCTCTTCAACAGTGATTGGTGCAGGTACAGGTGGAAGATCACCCCCAGCATCTGGTTGTAGAGCTGGAGTTGTTGGAGGCACAATTGGAAGTGGAGGGGCCACTGGAATGTGTACAGGGACCGCTGGATAGCCTATGGCCATGAGGAACGGTTCAACTTGGAACATTTCTTCCAGAGAGAGAGGTTTAGCTGGAGCTGCTGGGGGAGCCGGAGGTGTGGATGCAGGTACCGGACACGGTGCTGTAAGGCCCTGTAGGTCCTCCTTAGTGCAACGTTTTATCCTATTCCGGTGCACCGTCTGCGGGGCTAGCCCTGGCTTTTTTACTTCATACACATCAGTCTCTGGGTAAGGGATAGAAGAGATGACATAGGGCTCAGGCTCCCAAAGGCTTTCAAGTTTGTGAGAGCGATGATATTTCTTTAGCCAAACTTTATCTCCCACTTGTAGTGGTGTGGCATTCGCCCTTTGGTTGTAGGCATCCTCTTGGCGCTGCTGAGCTTCCCCCATCCTCCGGTCAACAATTTCCCGGGCATCCTGGATTCTCCTCTGATGCTCCCGAACCCAGTCAGTTTCAGGTAGGGGGTTGAAGGTGTCAGGAGCTTGGACTCCCAGAGCACGGTCCTGAGGAAGTTGGCCTTGGCGGCCGAACATCAGGTAGAACGGGGAGTAGCCAGTGGAACAATGAGTGGTATTGTTATAGATCTCCACTAGTTCATCCAACAAGTGGGGCCACTCTACTCTCTTCGTCACTGAAGCCGTTCGGAGCATGTTGATAAAGACCTGGTTAACTTTTTCACACAGACCATTCCCTTGAGGGTGATAGGCCGTGGTACGGAGCTTCTTACATTCATGGTAGGCACACAGCTCCTGGAAAAGTTGCGACTCGAAGGCCGGTCCCCGGTCCGTCAGCAGAGACTCTGGGCACCCATAGTGCTTTACATACTCCTTGTAAAAAGTAAGGGCGGTGGTCTTGGCGGTCAAGTCCCTGACAGGTACCACGACTACCCACTTGGAGTAATGGTCGACCATGGTGAGGGCGTAGGTATACCCGCATCTTGTAGGGGCCAGCTTCACATGGTCCAGGGCGACTAGCTGATTCGGCCGGTGGGAGGTGATTGGATGCAAAGGGGCCCTGACTTCTCTTCCCCCAGCTTTGGAGATATTACAGGCAGGGCACTCGGCACACCAGTTCTCGATGTCAGCCCTCATCCCGATCCAGTAGAACCGCTGTCGGATAGTGGCCTCCGTCTTGTGTACCCCGAAATGACCGGACCGGTCATGGTAGGCATCTAGCACCATCTTAGCGTCTCGTCGGGGAATGAGGATCTGGTGGCACCTCTCCCCGGAGACCGGGTCAAGAGAGTTCCGCAGGATCAGTCCCTTCTGTAGGAAGAGCCTCTTTCTTTGCCTCCAGAGTCGCCTTAGCTCGACATCAGGATAGGGCCTCTTTATCCGCATGGGGACCCGACCAGTAGAGAGGTAGTCATAGATCTCCCCCAGGATGCGGGACTCTTCCTGGATGGTCTGCCACCTGGCCAAGTCTTGCGGGGCCCTAGGTGGAGGCGAAGGCGTTTCAGGCCTAGCTGCATCAATAGCACTCTGGGTAGCGAACCTTTGGTAGAAGGGAGGCATTTCTACATCTTCCCAATCGCTGTCCTCTGGGGCCTCTTCGCCCTTGGGTAGTCGGGACAGGAGGTCTGCATTGACATTAGCCTTGCCACTGCGGTACTTAATTTCAAACTGGAAATTGGCCAGTCGAGAAGCCCACCGCTGTTCCAGGGCGCCCAGCCGAGCAGTGTTGAGATGCGCCAACGGGTTGTTATCCGTATAGATGGTAACAGGGGTGGCAGCCAGGTAGTCCTTGAACTTTTCGGTGACGGCCCACACTAGGGCTAGTAACTCCAACTTGAAGGAGCTATAATTGTTGTCGTTCTTCTCAGCGCCCCGAAGACTCCGGCTGGCATAAGCTACAACTCTCTCTTGGCCATCTTGAACCTGGGACAGCACAGCTCCCAGGCCTTGGAAGCTGGCGTCCGTGTAGAGCCGGAAAGGAAGGTTATAGTCCGGGTAGGCCAGGATAGGAGGCGTAGTCAACAGGCGTTTCAGGGTTTGAAAGGCAATCTCCTGCCGTTCGGACCACTCGACGGGGAGCCGTCGGTTGTAGCTTTCTCGAGGGCAACCCCGGAGTAACTCATTGAGGGGCTCGGCCACTTGGGCAAAGTGGGGAATGAAGCGGCGGTAATAGCCGGCAAATCCCAGAAAACTTCTCACCTCCTTGACTGTCTTAGGGGTATCCCAGTGTTCCACAGCCGAGATCTTCTCTGGATCGGGTTGTATCCCCTCAGCACTCACAACATGCCCCAGATAGTTCACTTGGGGTTTGAGAAGGTGGCACTTGGAAGGCTTGATTTTCAGGCCGTGATCGATTAGGACCTGGAACACTTCAGCCAGATGATGGACGTGATCTTCGTAGGTACGTGAATAGACAATCACATCATCTAGGTAGAGCAGGACACTCTGAAAGTTGAGATGGCCGAGACACCTTTCCATCAACCGCTGGAAGGTAGCGGGGGCGTTGCACAGACCGAAGGGCATGCTGGTGAATTCAAAGAGCCCCATGGGGGTGGTGAAGGCCGTCTTCTCACGGTCTTCGGGTGCCATGGGCACCTGCCAGTACCCACTGGTGAGGTCCAAGGTGGAGAAGTAGGCGGCTGACCCCAAAGCAGCAATAGACTCTTCGATCCGGGGCAAAGGATAGGCATCCTTGTGGGTGATTGTGTTTATCTTCCTATAATCCACGCAGAACCGGATGTTACCGTCTTTCTTTTTCACAAGGACAATAGGGGCAGCCCACGGACTCTGACTTTCTTGGATAACGTTAGAGTCTTTCATCTCCTTGAGCAGTTTCTTGACCTGCTGATAGTTGGCAGGGGGGATTGGCCGATGTTTCTCTTTGATAGGCAAATGGTCCCCAGTGTTGATCCGATGCTGGACCAGATTGGTCTTTCCGAAATCGAGAGAGTGTTTGCTGAAGGCCTCGTGATACCTTTTGGCCACCTTGAGGATGCCGTGGAGGTATTCAAGTGGGGTATTGGCATCGCCAATATGGAGCTCGTCCCACCAAGGGGCGAGAGCCCTGTTTGAGTCCCTTTGAGTGCCACGGATGGATCTCTGATAGGCAATGGTCTCCTCACAGACGATGTCCTCAGGATCGAGTTGGTATAGCATGGCCACGGTGGTGAACTTGGGTAGGTCAGCTGGGGAGTCTCCAAGGTTCACCAGACGGACAGGGACCTGACCATTGGAGACGGTCACCAGGCTTCTAGCGGCCCTGACAAGAGGTTGCCCCTCAATTTCAATAGCATCCAGAAGGGCCACATAGTCAGCATTGTTAAGGCCCGGACGGACCCTGCACCAGATGAGGAACTCACTGTTAGCTGGGATGATGATCGGACGAGCATCTCTAGTGCGGACACGGCAGATTTCTCCTCGAGGATTGGCAAACTTCCGCTGAGCGGTGAGCACTTTAATGGTCTTCTGGACGGCTTGCCTGTACTGAGGAGAAGCACAAGACATAGAGGCATTCAAGGCATCCAACACTTCAGTGAATACATGACGGATAATATTCATGCCTAATACCACGGTCCTACTATCTCCCTGAGCCTCAGTAACAATGATACCCTGACGTGCTAGCTCTTGCTTCCCTATGCAGACAGTGGGTTCCCAGTAACCTAGTTGCACAATAGGACGACCATTACTAGCAATAAGTTTCAGACGGTATTTCTCAACTGGACCTAGGGTTCTCAGATCCCAATGTTCTTCAAACACATGCCTCGGGATAGTGGTAACCTGGGAACCTGTATCTACCAGAGCCTCCAGGGGGACTCCGTCCACCCAGAGAGTCACATGCGGGCATTGTGAGAGGAACCTTGAGAACCACTGTGCTTCCTGCGGGCCTGGATCTCGACCTCCTGGGTATTGGCCCTCGGACCCAGGGGTAGCCCCGTTTAACTGATAGCATTGGGAGCGGTAGTGTCCATGTCGCCTACAGTGGCGGCAATAGGGGCGCTCAGGGGATCTAAGTCTCTGTGGAGGAGGCCGATCGGGAACTGCATACTCAGGGCAGGGGTCCTGTGGTGGTGGAGGTGTTGGATAGGCCCCTTGTAGCCCCCTTAGGGCTTGGCAGAGAGAGTCAACCACTTGCGTAAGGAGAGCAGGGATCGCTGGTGAGCTAGCCGGGATAGACTGTTGGGCAGCTTGTATAGCGGAAACCGGCGGAACCATATTGGGCACTGGAGGTGAGGGTATAGATCCCACCGGGTCCGGGCAATCTGAACCTGGAGTACAGCCGGCACAGGGATTGTCAATGCCAACCACCCTCAGAGCCAGAGTCTTGAAGTCCAGGAAAGGCATTGTAGGGTTTTGGGCAGCTAGCATACGCAGTTGGCTCTGGATGAGTCTAGAGTCCACCCCCTCTATGAAGCGGTCAGTGATCATACTCTCCACAGCCGAGGGGGCTATGGTATCAACCTGTCTCAGGGCCCGGTAGGCAGATTGGAGGGCTAGTGCATAGTCTCTGAGGGTCTCACCTGGCCTTTGTCGTCGGTCATAAAACTTAAGGCGGACCTCCGTGGGTGACTGTACCTCAAATTCTTTACTCAGCCGGGCCAGGATCTGTTGTACATTAGCTTTCTCCGTAGCTGGCCACGACCGCACCTCCTCTGCAGCGGGACCCTCAAGTTGTCCTAGCAGCAACTGCACCTGCTGAGTGGGAGAGAGTGAGACAAGTTCAAGGGTGCGGGAAATTTTTTCCTTGAAATCAGCCAACGTGTGGGGTTCCCCTTTATAACTGGGAAGATTGTTGGGCCCAATGAAGAACGGGACCGCTGCGGTAGCCATAGCAACGGGAGCCGCGGGAAGTCTTCGCCGGGCCATCGGCGGACTGCCGGACCCGTCAGAGTCACTGTGATGGCCGGTGGACATGATGAGGGGTTCTGGTGTAAGGCGTCTGGAAGAGAGCAGAGGTGAGGAGAGCTTGCGGGAACAGCAGGCACCGATAGGCAGGGTGTCCGGGACCGGAGAGGGATAGGGCGGAAGTCAGCACCAACACTTCCGGCGGTCCGGGCACAATCTCCTTCCCTCCTGCAACAGAGGCTTGGATACTGCAGGGCCGGGGCGGAGCTTGAGTGGAGCGCGCGCGCGCGCGAAGACAGTGCGTCACAAGCTGACTTGACCCCTTAGCAGGCCGCAGCGCGGCAATAGCAGAGTCTCTGAGGATGATGAGGGGTAGCAGTACAGTTCTGGGGACACTGACAGTTGGCACAACACAGTCTGTATCCTGTTCGTGACGCCAAAAATGCGATGCCCTGGCCCCTGGGGGCCACTTCCGCAGTGCTGGTGTTATGAGCGGGCAATGACCGGGGCAGCTGCAGGGGTTATACTTGTCACGGTATAGGCCTGAGGGCAGCACAGCTGTAGGGCCGGTCTGTGGAATCTGCGGGTGATGATGGGCATGCGATTCTTCGCTGCACTTAGTCAGGGCACCAGTTAGTGGACACCAATGCCAGGGTTCAGTAACAGCGGTTTTTATTATAGATGAGGTAACTAGTAGCAACAGTTCTGTCCGGATGCAACCGGGTATATAGCAGGCTTTGACAAATAAGGCAGGAGTGGTGCTGCATAGGCTGTGAGAATACGTGCCGGATGATGGGAGTAGGAGTATGAGAGGAATAGCGGTGCTGGGTGGATTAGCTTGAGAATAATACTTGCTGTGAATCCTTGCAGCGATGAGGAGAAATAACGGAATGACACCCAGATGAGAGAAGGAACTCCGGACACTTGAGCAGGCAGCAACAGCCGAAGACTGGAATATAGCAGCAGACTTAGTCACTCTTCTGTGGGAGAGGATAGAACCACACAACCTCCTTGCTTGGAAGCCGGGGCTCAACTCCCTTGTCAGCAGGAAGTGGGAGGTCACATGGTTGCTCCTGGCCAGAGCTAGTCGGCCATTGGAGGAACCATGGTTACAGGTCACGTGATCAACAGCCTTGCATACCACTGTACACTGTAATAATACACAGGAATACATGAGAATACACATGAAAATGCACAATACCAGAGAATACTAGGGGAAAACCAGCAGCAGTTGCAGTGCAAACACTTACCAGAACAGGCATTGACACAGAAATAGAAATGGGCATAATAGGAGTAGTAGTCTGCATGTTCTGGGACACTGCACCTGCATCGGACACGATACTTGGATTAAACACTTGACAGTATATTTCTATTTTTTACACATAGTTATACCACTATGCATATAGTATACCTTCAAACCAATTCCAAACAATAGGAACCCAAACAATATATTGTATACCAAAGATGGGCAGATTCATATTAAAAATTCACATTTTAGTAATAATAAAATGTAAAAAAAAAAATACATCCACTTAATGAACTATAAAGTGCCAAATAACCAACCTTAAAGGGGAACTTCAGGTAGAGGTTAAAAAAATGAAACTTCTGCAGAAGCATATAGCATCACTTACCTGTCTATCCCAGCTTTGAAACTACCAAAAATCCATTTGTTTGAAGGGGGCTATGCTCTGTATTGTGTTTCTGTCATTCCTGGTTTAGCATTTCCTAGAATGCAATGCTTTCCCTCAGCTGATCATCGCAGTATCCCACCCACACAATCAGTAAAATTAGCGCTGCACCTGCTTCTGGCCGGTCAGAGATGGTGGATCACTCAGGGGATTGGGGGATCCAGCCAAGCCTCCTGTGAGATCACTCCCTGCCCCCTGTCTGCATCATCAGCCTGTCCTCAGCAAACACACACAATGTGAGACAGAGGCATGGAAGATTTGTCTCCTAAGGGGGGAGAGCAGTGGGAGCAGGAGACAATGTGGATTGGCTACCAGTGTGGCAGAACCGCACAGATATGGTAATACATTGTATAGACACATCTATATAACTTTTAATGTACTTTTAATAGAAAACAAGTTTTTCTTATCCGGAGTTCCCCTTTAACATCAAGAGTAAAAGATTATGAGTTGTGCATAGTAATATGTTGCCAAAATAACACACTGGATTTAATACAGTTATATCTATACATTAGTCAAAGTAAGTTCAAGTGATCCCTTTTATCCCAATTTGCTATTATAGGAAGCTGTAAAATACCAAATACTTCGATCATAGGGGCAGATTTATCAAAGATGGTGTAAACTGAAACTGGCTCAGTCGCCCCTAGCAACCAATCAGATTCCACCTTTCATTTTCCAAAGAGTCTGTGAGGAATGAAAGGTAGAATCTAATTGTTTGCTAGGGACGACTGAGACAGTTTCACTTTACACCATCTTTGATAAATCTCCCCCATAGTGTGTACCCCTCACAAACTGGAACACATTCTACTAAAAAACATTTAGGGGGTGAAATTGCCGGCACCAGCATAATCACTGATCATGATCGCAGATGGAACCCACAGATTCTAGACTAGACTCAACTTCAGAACCTACTCTCCCCCATGTTTGTCAGTCATGATTACACTTTTTTTTTTTTTTTTTCATTTTAATTTAAAATGTTTTTGACTTTTCCATGATGGATGTAACATACTATAGGTTGTCATGTGGCTGTAAAGTGTATCCTGATCTTGCTTAGGCATTATGAGCTATTCTATAAACTTATTTAAAGGAGAACTATCAGTAGGTTAGACGAATCTAACTTGCTGATTGCTCCCTATTGCACACAGGGTGCCGAGGAGGAAGGTGCTCGGTGCCTCGTTGCCGTTCCCATGCTGTTAGCAGTTTAATCCTCGTTTTGGAGCACCGTTAGGAGCACTTTCCAGCCCCCATGGCGCCGATCCAGCCCGCCCACTACATTGATAATCACTAGAAGGAGCAGTCAGATTGGCGTAATGGGGGGTGGGGCAGTGCTCCTAAAGGTGCTCCAGACCGAGGATTAAACTGCTAACAGCATGGAGACAACACCCCATGTGATGGGGGCTGACAGCAGGTTAGATTTGTCTAACCTGCTGATAGTTCCCCTTTAAAGGGAACAAATTATCAGAAAATCAGACCAGAACCTGCTATTAACAAAGCATATTATAGCCAGTAACACTGTTCCCAGAGGCATACTGTAAGTGCTCGGCTTCATTACACATACCCCCTAAAAATCAAGCTTGAAAAAATCCTGTGCTGTATGTAATTTACTGTTATTTAGGCATGGGGGCCTCTTGCACAAAGTAGTCATGGATCGCACAAACATACTGTCAGAAAGGGACAAACACAACCAGACAGTAGGCCCTGATCTAAACCCACCCACTGTCCCTGCCTAATTGCCTCAGTCGACCCTAGGCGGTCGCGGACAACCACAAAGACGTTCCCTGCACTAAATACGTGGAACACAAAACACTACAGACAGACAAACACAATAGAGAGTAGTAAACAAAGCCAGGTCAAACCACACGGGCAACGCAGTACAAAATCGGCACACAAAGAATAGTCACAGGTCAGGCGGGAGGTCAGGAACACGAGTCAGCAGGCAGAAGGGAACTAGGACGGGGAACGCAGGAATAGACTGGGGAGAGCTGGGACCAGGGGTTAACCTAATAGCCAGCAATCAGAAATTGACCGCTGGCTCTTTAAATACAGGACCAGGAGCCCAGACCAGAGTGTGATTGGTCCAGACTCCTGAGTCCTGATTACACACTTGTGTAGGCTGCACTCAGCTTGAGCCTGATCCAACTCAGCTGAGCGTACTACGCTCAGCCGAGCCGCCGCACGTGATCGGAGCCCGCGGCATCCCTGGTAACCAGGGACGCTGTCGGGTCTCCATAACATCAACCGGCCCTGGACAGGAAGGCGGCGCTGCGCTCCAGCCGGGGCAGACGTCACTGGAGTGCGGTCAGGTAAGTTCCTGACACATACCTCTGTAATCACACAACAACAAAAAAATTATGAATGTATTTTGCAAACTTGCTTTATATCACGTCCACTGTTGATTTCGTTTTTGAAAGTTATAATGGCAGGTACACTCTAATTTCTCCCCAATCTGTTGATGCCAGGCAGGGACAGCACACCTAGAAATGTAATGGTGGCTGGGCATCATCTAGAATAGAATAGAATAGTAAAGTGCTGTGGAATGAGTTGGCACTATGTAAGAAAAAAATTAGGGGGATGGAAAGCTGAATGCCTCCCTAGGACAGTATGGAGATGCTTCTTGATGATACTGTCACACCCGGGCCAAATCACATCTTTGCTGTGGTCTTTTCAGCCCTCCACCCCCTACTGGCGGCAAAATCTGTAGAACCAACAGTGACTTGTAATCACTGCACTTTGTCAGCGGACATGACACACCAGGGAGCTCCTCTGATCTGGCTACTGGCCGCTGAGTAACTGGGCCTCTTTCTCCGTACTATTATGGGCTTCAGTCCATAAGAGGTCTAGGACCTTGTCTTTATTGTTTTGGCTCTAGTACCAGTCAACCCTTCACTTTATCTGATAAAATTGCATAGATTTTATTGTGTCAGTGTCTTGAGTCAGTGTAGGCTCATTTAGCAGATATGGCTCTAAAAATTAATGGAGAAGGATGGTTTTGGCATGACCACACATTTAGAACACATGGTTTTAGACAACTTATTAAAAAGGACTAATTTACAGTATATATTAACTTTAAGTACTTTTCTCTTCCTCACTTAGCTATCCCTAGCCTAGTAATTACTACCTCAGTTGTTACCTGTCAGTGTCGGGTATGGCATAAGGCAGTCTGACAAGACATGGACAGTGAGCCCTAAGCTGACCCCGCCCACTGTCCCTGCTTACTTGCCACAAGACAGTCCTAGGCGACTGCAGACAACCACAATGACAGTCCCTATACTCAATAGGGTGAAACACAGAACAGCAACAGACAAACACAATAAATCCAAGGTCATCAATCCAGGTCGGTAATGGTGGGCAGCAAAAGTACAAAATTGGTCGGGTAAATGAGAACAGGCTATAAGTCAGGGCAGGTGGCAGACAGGATAAAGAGGGAACAGGCAAGGGTCAGAGAAACACGCAGAAGATAACAGAGAGAGTACGCTTAGCCTAGATTGCTCTAATAGCCAGCAACTAGCTGCTGGCCATGCTTACTACTTTTGAGGATCAGGAGCCCGGCCCAGATCCCCATTGGACCGGTGCTCAGATCCACAAAAACCCTAACTGGTAAAGACACCTGCCTGTCAAGGGAAACACCACACTGCTCAGCTGCAAAAATCAAGCTAGCAGAGTAACCCTATCATTGCCAGAGACTGAGAGGCAAAGCGGGTGGGGCTGAACGCCCCTAACTGAGGAGCGCAAAGGCACATTCCTGACATTACTTACCTAAATCCCAGTTGTGAACCTCTTTTTACTTAATTTTACAGACCACTACCCCTTCCTAGTGGCAAAAGCTGCAAACACCAGGGGGGGAGGGGATTTATCAAGACCAGCATACTCGTCATCACCCCGGGCGCCTGAATCTGCACCCAGCATACCAAATCTACAACTGCTTCCAGCAGATGTAGATTTGTATCATGATTTACGCCTGCAAGCATGTGTAAATCACCTTGTCGTTCCTCCCTGCCCACCCATCAGGCGAGTGGGCGATACAGCAGAGGTGTATGCCAGGGAGAAAGGGCGAATCAGCACCTCTTCCCTGGCGTACGCCCCTGCCCGACCCTTTGTAAATGCCCCCCATGTCTTGTATTCAGCACCTTGCCAATGGAGATGCCACTCCAGGGACCTCCTCTAAGCTGGCTTTGGTGTGCCCTGCGTGGTGGCCTGTATCAGCCAACCAACCAGTTACAGGGCACAATCTCTTTCTTTGGACTCTCATGGGCTTCAGTCAATGTGGGTTCTAGAACCTTGGCATCACCCCATTGCATAATCTTCATCCTCACTGCTGCCCTCCCAGCCACTCTCCACTCTGCAGAAGGTTACAACAGTCACTTGTTACCATTTTACACTCTTGGTCACTTTATAGTAAAAATTTTTGTGTGTGGCATGAGTAAGTGTGTTCACATTATTTACTGACAGCAGCTCCCTGTGTACCTGAGAGCTAAAATCAGACTCCCCTCCTCGAGGCTGTGCTGTTCTGCTCTGTGGTGAGTCTGTCCATAAGATGGCATGTGACCATGCCCCACCTCCAGTGCTCTCCATAGGCATACACAGGTTCATTGGTGGACACTGGTGGGCAGGGCAGGGTCACATGCTCCTCCATGCCGGCCATCTTATGGACAGACTCACCACAGAGCAGGAGAGCACAGCCTGGAGGAGGGAATTGATTTTAGTTCTATGAGGGACACTGGGAGCTGCTGTCAGTATATACATTGAGTACAGTAATACTGTACACTGAACTATTTTACTATTAAGTGGCCAACCCCTTAAAAATTTTCAATACGAATTTGATTTTAAAATTCTAACCTACAGTACTTCTGCTACTAAAGCTGCTTAAGGAAGCTGTGTCCAAACCTCATGCATCAAGCCTACAACCATGTAGAACCCCCGTGGCCTATGCTGTAAGGATTAACATTGTATTGGCATGCACATTGAACTATCAAGTAAAGATAATTTCTGTTTTCAAGTTCATTTCTGTGTCTATTCACACATCTCACCACAGGTACATCAACTTCCAGACACTGCACAATAGTGTAGGCCAGGGTCAAGGACTTTCATAATTGTGTAGACCCTCAGTAAAATAAATTGCAGCCACCTATAGGGTCAGCCAGACCTCAAAGCCAGTGGACTAGTGTGGATAGATAGATAGATAGATAGATAGATAGATAGATAGATAGATAGATAGATAGTTGGCCAACCTTTTTATAAGGCTGTACATTGTATAACAAATATGGTGGTACTTCTTATGTATATTATAGTGTGTAATAGTTACAAAGATTTACAGCACAACAAAGAAACTAGTTTCTGACATGACAAACACTTTCGAATCCTTCATGGGATAAGCCACAGGTGATTTACCACCTTTTATATACCCACCGTACAGCTCATCCTTGTAACACAGCAAACAATCTTCTTAAAGGGCCTGAACATTTTCAAGATCAAAAAGCTGCTGAACCTATTTAAATGCCATATTCGGTCAGAATATGACTCGTCTTTTTTAGTTCTTTGACAAACTTAACCCTTAAAATCTCTTCATACTGAAGAAATAATATTAGTATACAGTAAGTGTCCTTATGCTTAATGCTGTGAGCCTGTTTTTTCTTTGTTAAGAATTTTATCAGTGGAAGATTATTTTTAGGGCAAAATGGGCGGCCACCCGGGGCCTGAATAAGTACAGGAATCTGACTTCTCATGTAGCCCATTCAGGCGCTGAGAGTAACAGCAGTATATAACATACATCACAGACGATCACTGGCTGTGCTGATTATAAGATGTCAGGGGGCCCGAGTGTTCAGCTACCCTCTGTGTGCAGAGGACCTGGTGAGCTCTTTTTGCCCCTTCTCTCTCTCCTTGTGCAACCCTCTTCCCCACACTGCCCCAGCTCCTCTACATCCCTACGGAAATCAGATGCAGCAAGTGTCCTAGCTGCTCAGAGGATCTGCTGCTCCATACAGCTGCTGTCAGTTCTTACAGGGGTGATTCAGTGGGGGAGAGTCAGGGCCCTATTACACTGGACGGTTTTCGTGCAAAAAATCGTTAAATCATTCGAATTTTACCGATAATCGTTCTGTGTAATTGTAGGCAACGATCGAAAAATCGTTCATATGTCGTTAATTGTTGATTTAGATCTGAACCGAAAATTATCGTAAATCGTTCGCTGTAATTCCATTCCATCGTTCGCTCAAGTTCCGCATTTTTTTACTAATCGTTCAGTGTAATAGCCCATTGTTCATTGTTTTGCTGAGATCAGAACTAACGATTAGTGATGAGCGAATACTGTTCCATCGAATAGATATTCGATCGAATAGTAAGGCATTCGTTCTATCGAATAGTTCGCAGAATATTCGAAAAATATTCGATAAGCTTTCAAATCCCCCAGCTTCCGTTTTTTACCTCCAAGTGGTCGAATAGATGTTAATCGAATACTTGTTCCTATAGACTTTAATTGGACCGAATATTCGATCGAATATTCAGGAGATATTCGTTCCCTATTCAGTCATCACTACTAACGATTATCGTTTTGTGTAATGTGTGTGGTGAACGATTTCAGGTTAACGATAAACAATCTCGTTTGCGATCGTTTGTCGTTAGTTGTTAATCGTTAGAAATTGCTCCGTGTAATAGGACCCTAAGGCAGGACTTTGGGCTGTGTTCACATCTTCTATTTTGAGACACATTCAATGTGAAGCTCTGGTAACAGTAGATAGGAATAAGGATGTCTCAGCACCTGGAGTCATATGTAAATTCCACAGTGCACCTGCCAGAGCCACACAATGTGATCAGGTAAGAAATATACTGTATATAGGTAGTGTGATATACAGTAATTTAGTGCAAAAGAGTTTCTGAATGTGTATGTGTAAAATCACACCTATGTTTGTAGAAGTACAGTATGTAGATTTGTGCCTATAAATGTAAAAGCCTGTTTGTATGTGTGGATAAGTGTGCCTGTGTGTAAATTATGTGTGTAAAGTGTGTGTGTTAAATAAAAAGAACACGTAAGGCTAGGTTCACACATCTTTTTTTGGCTGTTCGACCACCATCTTTTTGGACGCCCTTCATTTTGTCCGTTATTAGCAACGACATCCATGATTTCAAATTAACGGACATTTGAACAGCCTAAAAAAGACTAAGCCTAAGGCTATGTTCACACAGCATAAAAGTATGGCCCTTGTTGCCATCGGCACGCTGCATATTCTTCTATGGGATCCCGGCCGGAGCGTATACACATAGTATACGCTCCGGCCGGGATCCCTCGCGGTGCTGCAAAGAACTGACATATCAGTTTTCAGAGGCCGCAATTCAGTGAATAGCGACCGCAGAAAGCTCAAACAATTTCAAACAATGAAGCGAGCGGCTCCCGCCGCTTGCTTTATTGTGTGCTATAAGGAGTTCTGATGCGGGCGCGTGCTGATGCGCCCGCATCAGAACACTGCGGCCAAAAAGATGTATAAGCATTGGCTGGATAAAGGACATCCTAAAACTTGTTTGTTACCTCTATAATTTATTATAAGGGCACTATCACCAAGAACAGAAATACTGCAGATTACCCCCAAATGAAAATCCACACAAATTGTAATCCCCTTCATTATTATTTTTTTCTTGATGTGAAATAATGTTGTCAAATAAGACAGATACTATAGATGATTTACTTTATTATCTAACCAGACAATGGTATTTACAAGTTCTCAGACAACAAAGGCTCCTCGTTGTACAAAGTCATTGTACATTAAGGAATACAATTAGAGATGAGCGAACCTCGAGCATGCTCAATCCGAACCCGAACTTTCGGCATTTGATTAGCGGTGGCTGCTGAAGTTGGATAAAGCCCTAAGGCTATGTGGAAAACACGGATATAGTCATTGGCTGTATCCATGTTTTCCAGACAACCTTAGAGCTTTTTCCAAGATCAGCAGCCCCCGCTAATCAAATACCGAACGTTCGGGTTCGGATCGACTCGAACCCGAACCCGGTTCCCTTATCTCTAAATACAATCATTACAATCAACCAAAACAATAACAGGTTTTGTCACAAATAGAAAGGCAATAGTAGTAATGGCCTAGAAGTGCAGGAGTCTGGGGTCTGTAATATGCGTCTGTGTTAAAAGTCACAAATCTGAACTTTAGCTCCTTGCGTTTATAATTGGAACTTTATCAGTTTGATTTCACAGCTATTTCTTTCCCTGTTATTGTAAAAACTGTTTCATTATTAAGACTTAGATTCTTTCTCACAATCTATGTTGCTACATAAGAATATTGTGCATGTAACATACCTGGTACATGAATAAACTATATAGTAATTTTCACCAGTGGTCAGTTGGTTATTAGCATTTCAAAAGGTCCAGATTACAGGGAGAAGCCAGTATAACAGGTAAAGAAGCAGCTGGTAAAATATTCCTTAAGGCTACAAACCCACTTGGCGGGTCTGCAGCGAGTCCCCTTGTTGCGTATTTGCAGCGAGACTCGCTGCAGATCCCGGCCCTATACTTTTAATGGCAGACAAACACGCAGCAGGGATGTACATCCCTGCTTCGAGTTTGTCTGCAGCCCACCCCATTAACCCCCCCGGCCGCCGGAGCTGATACTTCACCTGATCCCGGCTCCGGCGGTTCCCGATGTCTTCAGCAAACCAGGTGAAGTATATGCTCCAGCCAGCCGCCTGCAGCCCCGGCCGCCCAATCGCCCCCCCCCCCGATGGGGGCTGCAGGGGGGGCGATCGGTGCTGCCGGGGGGCGATCGAGCGGCCGGGGCTGCAGGGGCGCGATCGGTGCTGCCGGGGGGCGTGTGATCGGTGCTGCGGGGGGGCGTGCGATCGGTGCTGCGGGGGGGGGGGGGATCGGGCGGCCGGGGCTGCGGGCGGCTGGCTGGAGCATATACTTCACCTGGTCCCCGCTCCGGCTTGCTGAAGACATCGGGAACCGCCGGAGCCGGGATCAGGTGAAGTATCAGCTCCTGCGGGGTTAATGGGTTGGGCTGCAGACAAATTCGCAGCAGGGATGTAATTAAAAGTATAGGGCCGGGATCTGCAGCGAGTCTCGCTGCAAATACGCAGCAAGGGGACTCGCTGCAGACCCGCCAAGTGGGTTTGTAGCCTAAGGATCCTGGAAAAACTGTACTTGTTGGGATCTGTTGGCACTTTTGGTTTTATTTTGTGCTTGTTCCGTGTTTTGTTTTGTGTTAGTCTGAACACTGGCTTATTCTCTCTGCTCACTTTATTGTTCCATGAACCCACCCGACTTTACCTGCTAAGTTCTGTCTGGCCACTTCACGGTTAATCTTTGTTTTGGTTCTTTCTGTGACTGGCAGTCCTTCTGCCAGTCGGTGTGTAGTGTTGTCAGCTGTCTGTTGTTGGAGATCAGGGGGATGGTCCAATTACATTCTGGACCAGACTCGACCTCCTATATAGCAGCCCCAGCCAGTTTGCTTCTTGCTGGCTATTGAGTTCTGCTCCTGCTAAGCACCCATATCCCTGTTTGCCTTTTATCTTTGACCCTCTGCGGTGTATTCTGACTATCCTTGTTATCCACCTGCCCTGACCCATTGCCAGTCTTTTGACTATATTATTGCTTGCTGATTTTGTACTTCTGTTACCCGGCTGTTGTGACCTTGGAATGTTGACTTTTCTTTATTGTGTTTGCCTGTCTGTCCTAGTTTCTTGTTTCACCTGTCTAGGCTACGGACTGTCGGCCAGTTACCCGCTGCCACCTAGGGCAGTCTGTGGTAAGTAGGCGGGGACAGTAGATCTGGAACAGCTTAGTGGTCACAGTTTGTGTCTACTCTATTGTTCTTGTTTATCCGACTGTCCTAACAGGTACTTTTGCACAGACAGAAGTATCTTACAGATCATTTGATAGATTTTTGAAGCCCAAGCCCGGAATAGACTATAAACAGAGAACAGGTTATAAAAGAAAGGAATGAGATTTGATGTTCATATGATATGAATTTAATGTTCATAGATACTAATATAAGGCATATGTAAACATTCCTACAGCATAAGGTGCAAAAAGTAAAGTGCCAGTGCTTGCTTGCTTACAGTACGCTGCTCAGAATAATGCACATGTGCAAAAACATATCAGGATGCAAGTTACCAATACCAATGGGTACTACAGGTCCCAGTCCACTGGTCACCCACCTCACACTCCAACGCCGTTTCGCACCACCTTATGCTGTAGGAATGTTTACATATGCCTTATATTAGTATCTATGTGGATGCATTGTCACTTTTATAACTTGTCCCAGCAATCTGAACGACATGCATGTCTGCTGATCATTGCCTTTTAACAGGAGCTTTTACACCAAGCGATTATTGGCCATAATGGCCGATAATCGCTAGGTGTAATAAGGCCTTTAGACTAAAAGTCTGGTTGTATATGGGGACCTACAATCTCTCTATCATCAAGATTATGTTGAGGAAGAAAAGGGGTGGGCACTCTGAATTTTCTTTGGCTGACCCTATTGTTCTGGGATGGTTGGCTTCGCCCTCTCCTCCCCGATGATGTTATGCAGGTCAGAAAAGACAACATTTGTTAATTGAACAGTTGATAAAATTGTGTTGCCACCTTTTATCTCCCACATTGTAAGGTACTTGGGTGGTCTTAGGGTGGAAACAGAGATATAGGAAGATTTAATGTTCCTAGACATCTTCAGTTACTGTTGGACGAACAATCACTTGGCCTACAGTCATTTCTCCATACACATACACAAACATTAATGCGTTATGGGGAGGGGTAAGCCACAGCCAGACTGCTCTAATACCAGCTTATTCCTCCTAGAACAAAACACTTGGGCAATGAAGATCCATCACGGTTGATCCTTATCCTCATCGACATCATCTAAAGCAGGGGCGGATTAAGGGTACCATGGGCCCTGCACTGTATAGGAAGCATGGGCCCCCTTAATAAAGGGGATTACGATTTGTGTGGATTTAAAATCTGAATTTTTTGGGATTTCCATTTGGGGGTAATCTGCAGTATTTCTGTTCTTGGTGAAATGCACTGATAATGAATTATAGAGCTAACAATAAATGTTTCAGAATGTCCTTTATCCAGCCAATGCTTATACATTGACACTTATGGTTTTACACAAATACAAAAGGGTATGTAATTAGACAGGCAGCTTTTACACACTCACATATTCTTTTTATTATATAACATACTCACATGCATGATTTTACAAACATAATTTACATACAGGCACACTTTTGCATACAAACATGCTTTTACACCCATAGGCACAAATCTACACAGATAGGGGGAGATTTATAAAAGGGTGTAAATATAAACCTGGTGTAAACCGCCCACAACAGCCAATCACAGCTCAGCTTTCAGTTCTGGTAAAACATAAGAGGAGCTGTGATTGGTTGCTGTGGGCAGTTTACACCAGGTGTATATTTACACCCTTTCTTAAATCTCCCCCATACTGTACTTCTATATTGCTTTTACACATCTACACACACAGGCACTCCTTTGCACTAATGTACTGTATATTACACTACTTACTGTATATCTATATAATAAAAATGAATGTCTATCTGTCGTCTATAGACTTCTGAACGCCATAACCGTTTCAAACCCAAATTTGGCAGACAAATTGGGTGCCCCGGAAGGTTAGAGCGAAGGTCTCGTCTTTGTCAGATGTACAGGAGAGGAGGGGGATAGGAAAGGCCATACCATAGAAATGGCTGGGAGAATCTGTCCACACTGCACACACAGGTGACATCATTAAAGCTGCGTGTCTCCCAGCAATGCACAGGTGAGAGGATTAGCCTCAGCCAGAACTATAGAGAAATGAATCTGCAGATACAAAGAATCACAGTCACAGATATGACAGCCAGGCCTGTTGGTTGCTCACGAGGAGAGGGCTGGGGAAAAACAGACCCATAGAAATAGATTTTACCTCACAAAGATGATGTCAATGACTGACCACACTCTCATCCACACACAAACACACATATCACACACACACACACAACAGGCCCATAGAAATAGATTTTACCTCACAAAGATGATGTCAATGACTGACCACACTCTCCTCCACACACAAACACACACACCACACACACACACAACAGGCCCATAGAAATAGATTTTACCTCACAAAGATGATGTCAATGACTGACCACACTCTCCTCCACACACAAACACACACACACACACAACAGGCCCATAGAAATAGATTTTACCTCACAAAGATGATGTCAATGACTGACCACAATCTCCTACACACACACACACACACACACACACAACAGACCCATAGAAATAGATTTTACCTCACAAAGATGATCTCAATGACTCACCAAAACACAGAGGAGTGACAACCTGCAGCAAATCTTACTGGCTTCAGCGGCATCTTTTAGACCCACTAAGCTAAACCAAGATCAGTACTGACCTACAGCTACTTTGTGAGATTTTGATTTTACATCTGGAAAGTATATAGTATTTGGCTTTTAAGACACCACTACATCTTCCAGGTCTTACAGTAACTTCAATTGGGCAACATGCTTCCAAAGAAACCTCGCTTATTTGGCAGGAAATATTGCATCGCCATGAGGAAAGCTGCATCACGAGCTGCAGAGACTTTTCAGGAAACTCATGCATGATTGCAAGCTAATGAAACGCACCATGCTGCAGTTCGAGCTTTTGAAACACCTCAGGCCAGGCAGCAAGCTGATGAGATGCATCACACTGCTGCTAGAGCTGCTAAAACACCTCAGGAAACTCGGGTCTGTCGTAAGTACTATACATGTTACAAAAGTAAAATCAAAATCTCACAAACAGAGTAGCTGTAAGTCAGTACTGATCTTGGTTTAACTTAGTGGGCCAAAAAGATGCCAGTGAAGTCAGTAAGATCAGCTGCAGGTTGTGCATAAGTCATACCTCCCAACTTTTGCAAACAGCAAAGAGGGACATGTGCGCCGCGGTCCCCGTAGCCACGCCCCCATAGCGACCCTCCATAGCCACGCCCTATAGCGACCCTCCATAGCCACGCCGCCAAAGCAACCCTCCATAGCCACTCCCCTACAGTCAACACATGCTGCTGACTGAATAGTGCCCTATACAGTATCCAATCCCCCCAAAAATGCCCTATATAGTATCCAATCCCCCATTATAGTGCCCCACATAGCATCCAATCCCCCCAATAGTGCCACACATAGAATCCAATCCCCCACATAGTGCCCCACATAGTATCCAATGCCCCATATAGTGCCCCACATAGTAGTCAATGCCCCCATATAGTGCCCCACATAGTAGCCTATGCCCCAATATAGTGCCCCACATAGTAGCCAATGCCCCCATATAGTGCCCCACATAGTAGCCAATCCCCATATAGTGCCCCACATAGTAGCCAATGCCCCATATATGCCCCACATAGTAGCCAATCCCCCCATATAGTGCCCCACATAGTAGCCAATCCCCATATAGTGCCCCACATAGTAGCCAATCCCCATATAGTGCCCCACATAGTAGCCAATGCCCCCATATATGCCCCACATAGTATCCAATCCCCCATATAGTGCCCCACATAGTAGCCAATCCCCCCATATAGTGCCCACATAGTAGCCAATGCCCCCAAATATGCTCCACATAGTAGCCAATCCCTCCATATAGTGCCACACATAGTAGCCAATGGCCCCCATATAGTGCCCCACATAGTAGCCAATGCCCCCATATAGTGCCCCACATAGTATCCAATCCCCATATAGCGCCCCACATAGTAGCCAATCCTCCCATTTTTGTGGCCCCACTGAAAAAAAAAACAATAAACCAGTAACTCACCTGTCCGCTGCTCCCAGCAGCTCCTCTCCCGGCAGAGCGCGCACTCCCGTCATCCTCCGGGGCGGGCAGTGGGGTATACAGACACTGACTGTGCCGGAAGTAATTCATGACAGAGGCTGCAGGTCACTTCCGGCACAGTCAGTATCTGTATACCCCGCTGCCCGCACCGGAGGATGACGGGAGTGCACGCTCTGCCGGGAGAGGAGCTGCTGGGAGCGGCGGACAGGTAAGTTACTGGTTTATTGTTATTTTCGGTGGGGCCACATATAATGCGGGACACTGGGTGCCGTTCCAGGACCGCGGGACAGCACCCCGAAAACGGGACTGTCCCGCGGAATCCGGGACAGTTGGGAGGTATGCATAAGTTACAATTTACGCAAACAGTGCATCATTGTCGGGGTATTGGCAATTTCCCCATACAAAAAAAGGGCATTATACCCAGGCGGCACCGGGTACATTTTCTAGTACAGTATATTTCTTACCATTGTGGCCTCTGACTGGTGCTTTGTAGAGTTTGCATATGGCTATGTTCAAATGTTTTTTCTTGTTTGTTTATAATATTTAGAGTGACGTCTGTCATTTTGAGTCCATAATGACGCCCATTATTTTGAGGATTGGACACCCGTCAGTGCAATAATAGTTGCTGGTATATTATTCTAATTTAAAAATACATTTTTATCATGAAAAAGCTGTTTGACGCTCTCCCCCCCCCCCTGTCTTCATTGTTCTCTATGGAGAGGGGAGGGGTGGAGGGAGATGAGGCAAGAAAACAGGATACAAAGAGTTATTTTACAGCTACATCACCGGGATATCTCCTCTAAGGTCAGCACTGACCTCTCTGACCTCTGAATATCTGCTTTCACACAATTCCGCTGTAAAATCCTTTGTTCTCTGCTCTCTGCTGCCGACTAATCTCCCTCCTTCTTCCTCCCCCCCCCTCTTCATAGAACAGACAGGACCCGACTGATGTAAAAGAGTCAAGATTTCCTGATAATGAGCAGTGGATGATAGAGAGGAGGGAGGGGGGGACCTGGAAAAGTCTTTTTGAATGCAGATAATGGCATGTTTGCCTAATAAACTCAATTACAAAGTTTCTTAAAATCACCTGGACTATTGATTACTGCAAAAAAAAAAAAAAAAAGGAACAACAGTGACACTTTAAGGAGATGTGAATTTCTATGGGTGCTCTCGGCCCTGCTGTCTCAGGATAAGCAAGCAGTTACAAGGAACAAGTTACACTATATGCGTCCCTTCTTTGTGTGTGTGCATAGATATAAGTATAGTAACATAACAATAGACTTTATGGGGGAGCCAGTGTAAAGTGAAACTGGCTCAGTTGCCCCTAGCAACCAATCAGATTCCAACTTTCATTTTCCAAAGAGTCTGTGAGGAATGAAAAGTAGAATCTGATTGGTTGCTAGGGGCAACTGAGCCAGTTTCACTTTACACCATGTTTGATAAATCTCATCCTATGTGTCCATAGTGATTTTGTACATGTAGTTGTGTTTCAGTGTTCTGTATTCTGTTATGGATATGTAAATATATTCGCTGTTTATGTACATTAAGTAAAAGTCTGGTGCTTTGCAATAAGTATATGAGTAGATGTTTCTTTAGGTTTATACATGCATAAAGTATGGAGATAGATATAGATAGAAAAGTTGTGGTATTTATTGGTACATCAAAAAGCAAGTGCAACGTTTCAGTCTCATCTCGAGACCTTTCTTTGGCTTGAGAAAGGTCTCGAGATGAGACTGAAACGTTGCACTTGCTTTTTGATGTACCAATAAATACCACAACTTTTTTCACTATTTCACTATACGGATGTGCCGCAAAATTCTTAGATTTATTTAGTTGGAGATTTAATCCATTCTCCGTTGCTAGGCACTCCAGCACTGAAACTGGGAGTGCGCTCTATTGTGGACTATATATATATATATATATATATATATATATATATATATATATATTGGTGCCTTGGATTACGAGCATAATTCGTTCTGGGACTGTGCTTGTAATCCAAATCCACTCTTAAACCAAAGCAAATTTTTTCCATAAGAAATCACTCATATGGAGGCAGTTGGTTCCACACCCCAAAAATAATGATTTTTTATTCTGAATAACATGTAAAACAGATTAAACAAACAATGAGAAACAGCTAAATATGTCATATTATAAGTTACTGTACAGTATAGCTATCAGCATGTGGAGTATAATGAATAGTATGTGCATAAACCTGAAAAACAGCAGTAGTTTGTACATACAGAATGGAGATGCAGATACCCACAAGGCAGTAGCGTAGTACAACAGGCTAGAATAGAGAAGCAGGGCTGCTGTCAGAGGTCTGTGTGGTCACATGACACCAATGGGGAAGGGGTGTGTGTTCAGCATTGGCCAACCAGGAAAAGAGAATCATAGAGCTGTGCAGGAGGACAGTGACAGAAAATTTTCTATACAGCAGTGTGAATGGCTAAGTGTAAGTGGAGGCACATAATTGTAGCAGTGTGCATAGCTGAGTGTGAGTGCAGGCACGTTATAGCAGCGGTGTGTATAGCTGAATGTGAGTGCAGGAACATTATATCAGGAATGGAGGAGATGGGAAACACAAGGGCTGTTAGAGACTGCAGGGAGTATGAAGGAATGAGCAGGGCATAAGTGGGCACATGATTGCAGCACTCTCTGTCTGGGGAGAGAGGCGTTACAGCTATAAAGAGATTACCTCCACAGTCCTGTCCCCTGATGTAAGCCCCAGCCTGAATTTATAATTTTGAAAAACTGTGAGCTCTTCATGCAAAACGCTCTTAATCTTATCATTTTATATTATATCAGTTTTTATGTTATTTTGTATATTTTACCATTTATCTATAAAGTAGATGAAAAATGATTATATGTACTTTTCTTTTCAAGAAATTGTATAAAATAAGCATCAATCAAACACGGGTAACAAGATTTATTCTTCTGGGATTCTCTGGTATTACCGAGCAGCAACAAGCCTCCCTTTTCCCCATCTTTCTTTGTACATATATTATTACAGTGGTTGGGAACCTGTGTATAATCATTACATATAAGCTCAGTCCAAGCCTCCACACTCCAATGTATTTTTTTCTTGCTAATTTGTCTCTCTTGGAAATCCTGTATGTTACATCTACTGTCCCTAAGATGTTGTCCTGCTTATTGTTAAACTATAACGTGATCACCTTCTCTGGCTGTGCTATACAGATGTATTTTTTTGTGCTGTTTAGTGGAACCGAGTGCTATATACTGGCAGCCATGGCTTATGACCGGTATAACGCCATATGTCACCCTCTTATGTATACTTTGATTATGAGTGAAATGGTCTGTATTCAGCTTCTCGTGGCCTCATATTTCATCGGTACAGTCAATGCTCTAATACACACAATTTTCACATTTTCATTACCATTCTGTGGACCCAATGAGATAGACCATTTCTTTTGCGATGTTCCTCCAGTACTAGTACTCGCCTGCCAGCAAACTTTGCCTGGTGACTCTGTGACATATGTGATTGCAGTCATTGTCGTATTTGGCTCATTTATACTAACAGTGATTTCCTATATAGAGATCATTTCAAAAATTCTAAAGCTCCGATCTGCATCCGGCAAGAGGAAAGCATTTGCAACCTGTTCTTCTCACCTAATCTGTGTTACGTTATTATATGGATCAGCAATTTTTATGTATTTTAGACCAACTTCAACGTATAAAGTTGTGCAAAACAGTGTAGTCTCTTTAATGTATACAGTTATTTCTCCACTCTTAAACCCTTTTATATACAGTCTACGAAACAAAGAGGTCAAATCAAGTGTCAAAAATATATATTTACGGCTTGCACAATTTTGATTTCTACTACGATAATTCTTCCCATACTTCTTTGCCTCATCTACTTTTCTTGCTTGATATCTCCTTTTTCTCTTCTGCCTATTTATTATCTCTTATGCAAAAGAACACTGCAGAGACACCATCACATGTCTCGACGTCATTGAACTAGCCAGACCTTCCCTCCGGGAAGGAACAACCAAGCCAGAGGTGTTCTCCAGTCAAGGAAACCACCTCAGCAAGGTATCTATCCACAGACAGCTGTTTCGGGGTTTTTGCCCCTCATCAGTGTGGAGTAGGTTTCTGGCTAGTGGGAGCAATGACTAGTAAGTGCATGCAAAAGGACGCTGGTTGACCTCAGGGAGATCAACCAAAACACTGCAGAGACACCATCACGTGTCTCAACGTCAGTGTATTCTAGAACATTGCCCCCTGGGAAATCAAATATGCAAAAGAACACTGCAGAGACACCATCACATGTCTCGACGTCAGTGAACTAGCCAGACCTTCCCTCCGGGAAGGAACAACCAAGCCAGAGGTGTTCTCCAGTCAAGGAAACCACCTCAGCAAGGTATCCATCCATAGACAGCTGTTTCGGGGTTTTATTATCTCTTGACTTGTCTTCTCAAGTTCTTTAACACTTTTCATAGTCATCTATCCAAGAAGAAAAAGACGAGGAGTGCCTCCTAATGTAGTATAACCTGTAAAGGTAGTGGATGAATAAAGCCTGTAAGGAAACACTCACCTAGTTAGGTTGTGCAAATCTTAGGCACAACACTAACAAGAAGCATGACCAGAGGGTACCACCGCAGCTTGCTGTAGATCTCCACCACCTCCACCTTTAGTCAAGCCAGACTAAAACATTGTCAAATAATTTATTAATCTTAACGCGTTTCAGCTCCACAACAGAGCCTCTCTAGCATGGGTTAAGGATAATAAATTATGTATTCCTATTATATCTGTACCTACGACTGGTTGTCGATACACAACATATGCTGTCAGGAACCGGCAGGCTTCCTGTGCCTCCAGAGCCTTCCTCTGGCTGCACACTCCGAAGGCACGGGGGACACATGATAGCATATGTAGTGTCCGTACGCAGCTAGTGGTACAGCGGCACTTTCCTCAGATGTAGCTGCGGCCAGGGTTTCACCGTCATTTTTATCAAGCTGACTGGCAGGCAGCACCACCAGTCAGCTGTCAGAACACTCCTGGAGGTGGGACCTTAGGCCTTATAAATATGCCCCACTTTCCTCTATTCTTTGCCTGCAATAGAGTCTCAGAACCTGAGTTCCCTCTTGACCTAGTGTTTTTTCCTGCCTTTATTCTCTGGCCTTTAGACTTTCTGGCTTTTGACTTCTGACTTCGCCTTTGGATATGTTTATTGTACTGCATTGCCCGTTTGTCTTTGACCTGGACTTCTGACCCTGTTTTATTGTGTTTTTGTCTGTCTTGTCTTCGTTCAGTGTTCACTTATATAAGTTAGGGACTGTCGACCAGTTGTCCACTGCTGCCTAGAGCAGTTGAGGCAAATAGGCAGGGACATTAGGGTCGGTGCCAGCATCAGGGCTGCACCTTTCTTTTGTCATCCAGTTGCCAGACTGCTGGGAGAGCTTCGGGAGAATGTAAAAGGCGCTAGAAGTCCGGCGCAGGCAGTGTTTCTGAATCCTGCTACCTGCATCGAGAACATGACGGAAGACCCATGGCTGCCAGGAAAGCATGACAGGTGAGTTGAATCATTTGTTTTTTTATAGCGGCTGTATGGTGGGAATGCGGCTGTTTTTGAGCTCCCTTACCGTATGCGGCAACCATTCCTGGCATATAAGATGACCCCCTACTTCTAGGCAGATAACAAAATTCATTAAAGTTGATCAGAATAAGTGCTAAATTCCTCCAAAAATAAGCTTAACATCGAAGGCATCCCTTTTGGGGATTTATATAAAGCAAACACATGACAGGTAGGTAGACTCCAACCATCCTGCCATCTGACATTATTTAGCATATGCAATACGTGTTTATTATCTCTGATATTGGCGGGTGTGACACAGTTTTTTCATGAACCCTAGCTAGGGTTCATGAAAAAACTGTACAGGGCCCCATGAATTTTGTACGCACCCCCATACTCACCTGGTCCCCAACTGTGCTCCTTCACCCTCCCAGCTCCCTGATACACAAATGACTTCACTCGTGTGCTGGGGAGCTGAGAGAATGAACCCCTGGCCAGGAGAGTATGTGTGTGTGTTGTGTGTGTTTGTGAGGGGGGGGGGGGTAGGGCCGTAGCTTGGGGGGGGCAGGGGGGGCAGCTGCCCCAGGCACCGAGACCAGGGAGTCGCAATCACAGGGAGCAGAGAGAGAAGGATCACAGTGGATAAGGCAGCCTGGAAGCCTCCTGCGCTCTGTCAGTGTGGGGAGGCAGGGGACGATTTTTACTTAATCAAAAGTGGTATTTCCCATACTGTACTGTCTCCTGGCTTCTGATTAGCTATAATTTGCGCAAAATCGCGGCATTTTTGCGCAAATCAGGGCTAGGGTACAAACCCACTTGACGTATTTGCTGCGTGAATCAGTCTTAAAAATAAGCAGGCAAAACGCAGGTTGGCTTTATACGATTGTTCTGCGTTAAAATACGCAATTGTGTATTTTTGAAGCGTGAAGCTTGTTGTTAGCAAAGCATCAGTTGTTAACAACCTGTGCGAAAAACGCATGTAGCTTCACGCTTCAAAAATACGCAATTGCGTATTTTAACGCAGAACAATTGTATAAAGCCAACCTGCGTTTTGCCTGCTTATTTTTAAGACTGATTCACGCAGCAAATACGTCAAGTGGGTTTGTACCCTAGACAGCAGCCAGGAGACAGTACAGGAAAGAGATGGTGAAGGACCTTGACATGTGACTATGATGTCACCGCAGGTCCTGTATGTACACTGCACTATGGAGGAGGAGGAGGAAGAAGATACAGGTGTGTGGGAAGGGGAGGACAATCAAGGGTGTACAGTCTGGGGAGGGGGACAGGGGGGAACAGGGTGACACTTGTCTGGGATGGGGGGAGACACATAAGAGAGTTGGGGTCCAGTGTTTATTTAGGGGTCTGGTCTGGTTGTACATTGTTCTATACTTAACCCCTTAATAATTGCCCTCTCCAAATATATATCACATTTATATAAACCTTAACTAGTATCTGCAGGGGTAGGGAAGCTTGGATCTCCAGATGTTGCAGAACTACAACTCCCATCATGTCTGGACAGCCAAAGTTTTATGGTGCATTTACACAGAAAGATTATCTGCCAGATTATCTGCCAAAGATTTGAAGCCAAAGCCAGGAATGGATTTGAAAAGAGGAGAAATCTCAGGCTTTCCTTTATGATCTGTTCTCTGTTTATAGTCTGTTCCTGGCTTCGGCTTCAAATCTTTGGCAGATAATCTGGCAGATAATCTTTCTGTGTAAATGGACCCTAATGCTAAATTTACACAGAGCGATAATTCGCCCGATCGTACGATTAACGATTTCGAAGTAACGATTTTTTTTATAACGATCAGCGTTTAGATGGAACGATACATCGTACAGAAAATTCGTTTTGCGATCGTTTTGCGTTTGCGATCGCTTAAGCCTATCTCACACATAGGTAAAATCAGTGAACGACTGTTTACACGGAATGATCGGCGAATTTTTTGCGAACGCCGAATGACGATTTATGAAAATGTTAAAAGATCAAAATGAACAATTTTTTGATCGTTCGCTGCGTTTACACATACGATTATCGTTCGAATTAGATCATTATCGCAAAAATTCGCCCGATAATCGCTCCGTGTAAACGTAGCATTAGATTTGTCCATGTATGATGGGAGTTGTAGTTTTGCAACAGCTGGAGAGCCAAGGTTCCCTACACCAATCTATAAAGCACCTGTTTCTGTATATACAGCAACCATGATACAAGAGTCATTTTTCTAAATTATTTTTATTTTGAATTTGGTGACGGAATACCTTACTGGGGGTATTACTGCTGTTGTCTCCGCTGCTGATTGGAGTTGATCGAACATCTGGAAATCCTAGGTTCTATAGAACTCGAACATTAACGAACCTGCCGTATTAGATTGCTGATGCCTTCCCGGTCCGGGGGGAAGGAGGAGACAGCCCGGGTATCGCCTGGAATTCCGGGATTCAGCCTAGGTAATAGCCTAGGTAATATGCTGAATCCCGGAATTCCAGTCAGTACCCGGGCACTCTCCTCCTTCCCCCCGGACCAGGAAGGCATCAGCAATCTAACGCGGCAGGTTCGTGAGTGTTCGAGTTCAATCGAACCTAGGATTTCCAGAGGTTTGATCGACTCTACTGCTGAACGTACCTGTGCATTAGGAGACTGCACCACAGAATCACATTACACTGGGTGTCACACTGGAGAGAGATCAGGAAGCTTCGCCTCCTAATTCACAGGTACAGACAGCAGGGAGCGGAGACAATGGCGCCTCCTCAGGTACAGACAGCAGGGAGCGGAGACAATGGCGCCTCCGTTAAGGGACCAAATTTTAAATGGGAAAAATGGAATTACTTAAAAAAATGCTGATTGAGCCCAGAGCTTCCTGATAATCATTCATCATAAAAACATTCCAGGTACACAGTAAATATGACATTATTTATCCCATATTGTGACCACCACACTAGTGCTGCCAGGAGAGATGAGCGAATCGCTCATCTAAACTTCATAAAAAAAAAAATATATATATATACTGTATATGTTATATACCAGCAGTGAAAGGACAACATGGGCCACCCTGTGCTTACTGTGCACACGGGGGGGGGGGGGGGGGGCTTGGCGCAAAATAGAATCTTTGCCCCGGGTGCAGGAGACCCTAGCTACACCTCTGGGTGGGGGTACTGTGTCTGGAGGTGCAATGCTGCCTCCTGCCACAAGAGGGACTGTTTGGGTGGTAAGCAAATGGCTTCTTGCTCTGTCAGTCATAGCACCGCAGCATTTAGTGCCAGGAGCCTGCTGGGCCCCTCGGTGTATGGGCCCCATAGCAGTGGCATGCTCTGCCTTTATGGTAGCTGTACCACTGGCTATAGGCCTTAGGGGTGGGGGGACCTTGGGTACCATATACGTTTATGGTATTTAAAGTGACTCTGTACCTACAACCCCCCCCCCCCACCCCCCCAAACCACTTGTACCTTCGGATAGCTAATTTAATCCAAGATCTGTCCTGGGGTCCGTTCGGCAGGTGATGCAGTTATTGTCCTAAAAGACAACTTTTAAGCTTGCAGCCCCATGCCCTACGGGCGTATCTGTGCCCTAACCTTGCACCACCTCTCTGTCCCTCTTCCCCACCCTCTTCATCATTAGGAATGCCCCTAGAACAGGCGCAGTGACACGGTGAGCCTTCTCCTTCCTGCACCGGATCGGGTCGCAACGGCATATGTGTAAAGGAGAGAGGATGCAAATGCAGACAGAGTGGGTCACTATGTTATGCTGGGGGCGTCAACAGGCGGTGCAGGGGTAGGTACGTCACTGTCATGGGGCGGGGGTGGCGTGAGGAAGACACACTACAGAGGTAGCAAGGTAATGGCAACATCACTGCAGATGCTCCCTTTGGGGAGAACAGTGGCGCATGCGCAGTGACAGCTTACACAGTGCCGTCGGCCGGGGGGGGGCGGAACAAGAATCTAGGGGGAGCGGAGAGCAACACCACATAGGCGGTGCTGGCCTAGGGCACGAGCGCTCTAGGCCCCGCCTATTTGGCATGGCTAGACCCCAAGAAAAGTTGGAATTTTGCCCTCAGCAAAGCAACACCAGCACACACCACCAGAAAGGACTACACAAAGGTATAAGTAGTTTGGGGGGGGCTGCACAGTGGGTACACAGTCACTTTAAATCTATCCAGCGCCTCGAACCAAGACTTACAAAATATTAGGCAGGTGGTTTTAATGCTATGAACCTATGTGGATAGATAGATAGATAGATAGATAGATAGATAGATAGATAGATAGATAGATAGATAGATAGATAGATAGATAATCAGTAACCTTTTATATAAGGCTGTATATTGTGTAAAAAAAATGTGCGGCCATTTCTTATGTATATTTTGCATGTAATATATACAGCAGAACAAACAAACCATTTTCTAAAAAAAAAAACTTTCCAAAACCTCATGGGATAAGTCCCAGGTGATTTCCCATCTTTTATATACCCAGCGCACAGCTCACTCTTATAACACAGCACAGCATCTTCTTAAAGGGCCTGACAACTTCATGCTCAACAACGATGGAACAATTATCTGATGAACCTATTGATAAACCACCATTTTAGTCCTTTGACAAGTTAAAACTCTTCATTCTGGAGAAATAATATAAGTATATAGTAAGTGTCTTTATGCTTAATGCTGTGAGACTTTTTTCTTGGAAAAAATCATATATACTGTAGAAGGTAAGACGTTTAGCTGTGTCTGTTTATATGTACTGTATACATTTCTCTCAGAGGACAGAGGCATCTTTATCAGGCAGTTATACAAAGGAAGTGAGAGATCAGAGCAGTACTTAAAAGGGTTGTCCAGCGAAACTCTTTTTCTTTCAAATCAACTGGTTTCAAGAAATCATATAGATTTGTAATTTACTTCTATTTAAAAATCTAAAGTCTTCCCATACTTATTAGCTGCTATATGTCCTGCAGGAAGTGATGTATTCTTTCCAGTCTGACACAGTGCTCTCTGCTGACATCTCTGTCCGAGACAGGAACTGCCCACAGCAGTAGCAAATCCCCATAGAAAACCCCTCCTGCTCTGGACAGTTCCTGTCTCGGACAGAGGTGGCAGCAGAGAGCACTGTGTCAGAATGAAAAAAAAAAACAACACAAAATTTCCATCAGGACATACAGCAGCTAATAAGTATGGGAAGACTTAAGATTTTTAAATAGAAGTAAATTACAAATCTATATAACTTTCTGAAACCAGCTGATTTAAAAGAAAAAGATTTTCGCAAGAGTACCCTTTTAACATGTTTAGAATGAGCCAAAATTATGAAACAGGTTTTTGTTACAGATGGAAAAGCAATAAAAGCGATGGCCTAGAAGTGCGAGAATCTGTTAGGCGTGTCTATATAACAGATGGTCATCGGCATTGTGAAAGGTCCTGAGTACAGGAAGGATACAGTGTAAAAGGTAAAGAAGCAGCTGGTAAAACATTCTCTTAGGGGGAGAGGTATACACCTTAGAGTAGACAAAAGATATATGGTGGCCTCCTGACCCTCCACTGACAGACGTGTTGGGGGAGAGAAGAGTCTAGTGTGTTGCAATTTCACTGGCTGACCATATTGTTCTGGGATGGAGGGCTCACACAGTGATGTCGGGCAGATCAGGAAAGATATCACTTATTCAGCAAACTGTTGTTGAGAATAAGGCTGCTCCCAGTCACAGACTCTATACAGTAAGCTGGATAACTACCTGCTTCTTATATAGAGACAGTGATTATGACAGGTAAGAAGGTGTAGAAGGGGGCCCCCTCCCCCAAACACCCAGCCCTTCTCCCATCTGCTCACTATGAGCTCAGGTTTTATCCTGCTCCCCTCCTATGTCAGAACAGAGGAGAAGGGGGGATGAAGCCGCACACAGACAGCTGCTGCTGCAGGGGAGGAGGAGTGACTGTAAAAAACTAAAACACCCCAGAGCTTCCCTACATAACAAGTAAGCGTATGTGTGTGTATGTACATGTGAATGTGTGCATCTACTATATGTAGTGTGCCTTTTTGTGTGTGTATGTACATGTGAATGTGTGCATCTACTATATGTAGTGTGCCTTTTGTGTGTGCAGCTGGGACGGAGGGGGCCAGAGGCGCACGCTCCATAGTGTGCACTGACAGGGTTTTCTGAGGCTGTTGTTCAATGAATAGCGGCCACAGAAAACTAACATGTCAGTTTTCTATGGCATTGCTTGGGATCCCAGACGGAGTGTATACAATGTGTATACCCTCTGGTCGGGATTCCCTCAGCCTGCAGCACATCGTAAGTACCGCACTAATCACGGCCGTTGCAACAACGGCCGTGATTACCACGGAACTTACGTTATGTGAACATAGCCTGATTGTGGGTAGATTGTGGGCTAATTGATCACTATGTCAGAACACTTTAAAAAAATAAGACCCTTCAGCCAGTGTCAGTAGCCAGGGTGCAACTGCGGGTCCAACAGAGATTTCTGGCATTGCAGTGCCAGTGCCATCTACACGGCAACTGCTCTTAAGTTTCTCAGAATGGCTGGACCCAGACACATTAGATGTTGAAGACCCCATGAAGGCATTGGATATTGAGCCAGGACATAACAGAATAGAGAGCAGTGAAGGGAGCGAGGCAGGGGCAGCTTGTAGCCGTATGGGCTTCTACTGGATGGCTGCTGAGGAGGAATTAGGAGAGGAAAATTTTGTAGTTGCAGCAGTCAGGAGGAGCCCGGGAGAAGTTAGGAGGAGCCAGGCAGTGTGCAACCTCGGAAGAACCACCAACTGCGCTTAGTGGTGGGGCAGTTCTTCCGTGCAGGTGATGGAAGAGACAATTCCGTCACCTGAAACATTTGCCAGCAGGAAGTGGATCAGGGTTTGGGTCGAAACCCCGACACCACTTCCATGCAGCAACATATGGAGCTCCACCACGGTACAGATTGGCAAAAATGTTACCCCTAGGGCAAATTCCAGTCTCCCTCCAAACCAAGTCCCCAATAAAGCAACCTTAAGCAACCTTAAGCAACCTTATTTTTTAACACAAAAGTAATTTAGCCCTTCAATTATTAGTATAGTCCTTTACTATCCTAGTAAATTAATATATATTTTGAAAACCCGATAGGAGATTTATCAAACAGGTGTAATATAGAATTGTCTCAGTTGCCCCTAGCCACCAATCACCTTCCAGCTTTCATACTTTTCATACTTTGTCGAATCAACAACTCAGTGTTGTTATGTATGCGTGTTTTGGAAAAATAAAAGGCTCAGATTCGGCAAGGTTTTTGAACACATTATTTCCGCCTTTTATTTATTTATTTTATTTTATTTTTTAAGAAAATAGACTACAGTGAAAGAATCTAAATTTACCATTTTTTTTTAATACAGTCAGTATAAAGCCTTCTTGAATCTGGCATTTTCTCTATTCTCAATTTACTGTATTTTCAGGCGTATAAGACGTATTTTTAACCCTGAAAAATCTTGTCAGAATTCGGCGGTCGTCTTATACCCCAGGTATGGTCGCCCCATCCCCACCATATGGGGCGACCATTTAAAAAAGGAAACAGTTAACTCACCTGGGCCTCTTCCCGGCCTCCGCACATCTTCTTCTCCGGTCCCATTCCCTGGCACAGGCAGTGTGACATACACTGGCTGCATCGGGGTTGCCCAAAGCTCTCCCGAGGAGCCGAGCGTCTAATCGGAGATGCCCGGCTGCTCGGGAGTGCTTCGGAAGAATGACAGAGGCTTCGGGAGGCTCCAGAAGTACCCGAAGCCTCTGTCATTCTTCCGAAGCTCTCCCGAGCAGCCGAGCGTCTCCGATTAGACGTTTGGCTCCTCCTGATCCACCGGCGTCCAAAGATGTCCATGGAGAAAGAGTAATTATACGCTGGTCCACTGATTTCCACTGCTGTCCTGGGAGAAAATTGATGTTACACTGCTGGTCCACTCATATCCACTGCTGTCCTGGAAGAAAATTGATGTTACGCCACTGGTCCACTGATATCCACTGCTGTCCTGGGAGAAAATTGATGTTATGCTGCTGGTCCACTGATGTCCACTGCTGTCCTGGGAGAAAATTGATGTTATGCTGCTGGTCCACTGATGTCCACTGCTGTCCTGAGAGAAAGTTGATGTTACGCTGCTGGTCCACTGATATCCACTGCTGTCCTGAGAGAAAGTTGATGTTACGCTGCTGCTCCACTGATATCCACTGCTGTCCTGGGAGAAAGAATGAATGAAGGAAAGGGGGCTGATTAATGGATAAGTTCTATATTTCTACTTATACATTATTGTTATTTTGGTATAAGAACTGTCCACAGTTTTTTTTTCTGTTTTTGTGACAGCTCCTGGGGAGACTGTTCCATAGATTTGTAGTTCTCATGGTGAAGGCATCTTGTCACCTCCACAGATGGAACCCCTTTTCTCCAGGTGGAGGAAGCACTTGTTTTTGACAGGGTTTTACCTGGAACATTTTCACCATATACTCTTCATATATCCAGATTCAATTCTTTTAATCTTTGTTCACAACTAAGATGCTCCATTCCCTTTATTAGTTTAGTTGCCCGCCTTTGTACCTTTTCAAGCTCTAGGACGACCTTTCTATGAATCAGGCCCAAAACTGAACATAGCCCTAGAGTTCATCAGTCTGTGTTTTCTCTTTGTTGAGGGTCTTGGGGTTAGATTTGCACCAAGCGTACATACAGTAGGAAGCCTATCTGTCAAAACCCATATTATGTTATTCCAAATTATGTGAATAAATGAATAAATAAATATGACATGTTTTTATTCTATTTATAGAAAATTGGATCAAATGAATATCAATTACACAACAGTAACAGAATTTATTCTTTTAGGATTTTCAGAAATTACTGATCAGGTTTATCTTTTTCCAATCTTTCTTTTTATATATATTATTACAGTGGTTGGGAACCTGTGTATAATTATTACATATAAGCTCAGTCCAAGCCTCCAAACCCCAATGTACTTTTTTCTTGCTAATTTGTCTATCTTAGAAATCCTGTATGTTTCATCTACTGTCCCTAAGATGTTGTCCTGTTTACTGTCAAAATATAAAGTCATCTCCTTCTCTGGCTGTGCTATACAGATGTATTGTTTTGTGCTCTTTAGTGGGACAGAGTGCTATATGTTGGCGGCCATGGCTTATGACCGGTATAACGCCATATGTCGCCCTCTTATGTATACTGTAATTATGAGTGAAATAGCCTGTATTCAGCTTATCATGGGCTCATATATGATTGGTGCGGCCAGTGCTATAATACACACAGTGCTCTCATTTTCATTACCATTCTGTGGATCCAATAAGATAGACCAATTCTTTTGTGACGTTCTTCAAGTACAAGTACTCTCCTGTCAGTCCTCTGTGGTTACTGACCTTGTGTCATATTTGACTGCAGTCATTGTTATATTTGGTTCATTTATACTAACACTGATTTCCTATATAGAGATTATTTCAAAAATTCTAAAACTCCGATCTGCATCCGGAAAGAGAAAAACATTTGCAACCTGCTCTTCCCACTTAATGGTTGTTGCAATATTATATGGTTCAGCGATTTCCATGTATTTTACACCTGGTTTAACACATAAAGTTGGGCAGAACAGTGTGGTGTCTTTAATGTATACAGTTATTGCTCCGCTATTAAACCCTTTTATATACAGTCTACGAAACAAAGAGGTCAAATCAAATATCAAAAATATATTTTTACGACTGGTACAATTTTGATTTCTATTACGATAATTCTTCCTCACTGTATTGCTTTGGCCTCTTCGACTATTCTTGCTTGATTTCTCTTTTTATTATTTCAGCCCATTTATTATATCTCTTGACTTGTCTTCTCAAGTTCTTCTATACTTTTCTATACTTAAAAAACCACACATTATTGAAGAGGGCTGTACTCAGCTCTTTCCGTCGGCTCCATAGGAATTAATAGAACCGCGGGTCAAATGCCATACCTGCAACTCTATTCATTACCTAGAAGCCAGGGCCTGACACGGTGATTGGCGGGGGGTACAGTGGTCGATCTCCTCGCAATCTCTAACTTTTCCTCTATCCTGTGGCAGGTCCTTTTTAGGCCTCTGACTATGATATCAACGCATTTGCACCCCATGCTTACAAGGGAAACCAATTGGCTTTCAAAGGGAGCACCCTCTGTCACGTCAGGGGAAGCCTGAGTCCTAATCTCCAAACCTCTGCCCCTGCCTGTTGGCCAATCTTCCACTAGGCTGCAAGTGACAACTTGGTGACAGTCCATACGTTGTTACGTGCAGGAGTCTGATCAAGGAGTCTGAGTCAGAAAGAAACAGGTACATACATTCCACAAATCAGAATCTAGAGCCAGAAGTCAGAAATCTAGCCAGGAGTCAAAGCCAAGAGAGACAACGCCAAGAAATGCTACACAGTAAACAAGCTGAGGTCAGAACACAGTCCATAGTAAAGTACCAAATCAAGAGGCAAGCCGAGGTCAGGGGAACATAGCCAAAGGTCAGATATACAATATGCAACAAAAAGAGAGTGCTGATGAAGTATGGCAAGCCAAGAACAATCAGATAACAAATTGGCGGCCAACTTTTCATAGCAGATGTGTAGACAACCCTAAAGGATCCTGATTTCGGGACAGGAAAAACTGATGTGTGGATGAAGTATTAGCCCTAGCTCTGCCAGAGAGTCGCCTATATGGCAGTGACATTCCGGGGCGTAACTAGAATTGGCTGGACCCCATAGCAAACTTTTAATTGAGGTCCCGCTGACTGACCCCTAAGTTATCAAGTGTAGTCATAACTGAATAACTGCAAGCGCTAGTTAGGAGTGCTTGCAGTTAAAGGGATATTTGCAGATCTCAGGAGGCCCACACGGCCACTGTGTGCTGCAAATGACAACAGCTCAGGGAGTCCAGTGTTTCGGTAGTAGTGGCATTCACAGTGAATCACTGCACCATATAGTGTTTAGTGGTTTTTTTCTCCAGTCCATGTTAAGAAGATATCTGTTCCTACATTTGTGTTCTTACTCCAAGAAGGAGAATATAAGCCAAAAGAAATAAAACTGTACAAGTGCTCTTCTGTGACCACTGAACTTTATGAGGGCTTCTGGATGGAATCAATGCTGTGTGGTTTACTAGTCATGACTTTTTCAGCTAACCATGAATAAAAGTGCTCTACACATTCCCCACAGTGAAGATGCGAGTAGAGTGCTGAGTAGAGTGGATTTTAACTCGACTGTGTGTCTCCCCTGGCAACATTCGAAGTGCTTATAGTGTTCTTAGAGACTAACCTACAGTACTTCTGCTACTAAAACTATTAAGGGAACTGTGGGCAGACCACATGCATCAAGCCTAAAACCATGTAGAATCCTACTTCCTTGTGCTTTAAGGAGTTTGAATGGTATTGGCATGCACATTGGACTTTCAAGTAAAGATAATTCCTTTTTCCAAGTTCACACCTGTGTTTGGAACAAGTTGAACCACCATGGGTACACTAACATCCAAACACTACATCATAATGTAGCCAAGGGTCACGGACTTCCGTAAAAGTTGCAGGGACGTCTAGAAGACATACAGGACCAGCTAGACTGCAAAGCTACCGTGACCACGTAGACTTTGCTAGGCGTACAATTAACATCACTCCCATCCTCCTCATGGACACCACATTATTATAGTGACCTCTTTTAACAAGATAATGCATGTAACCACACTGTAACTATTGTTCACAATTGGCTTAAGGAACAGGACAATGAGATCAAGGTATACGGCCTCTAAATTATTCAGATCTCAATTCCCCTGAGCATCTGTGGGATGTTCCAGAGAAACAAGCCTGATCCATGGAGGCAAAGGACACTGGTTGACCTCAGGATCAACCAAAACACCGCAGAGACACCACCACGTATCTCAATGTCAGTGTATTCTAGAACATTGCCCCCTGGGAAATCAAATACGCAAAAGATCACTGCAGAGACACCATCACATGTCTCGACGTCAGTGAACTAACCAGACTGTGGGGGTCCTGATCGTTAAAACGGACCGCCGGAGGTCTCTCACCTGCCTCCATGCGGTCCGATCGGCGATCTGTTCACTAAGCCTGCCCAGGCAGGCTCAATGAGCAGAGCGCCGATAACACTGAACAATGCTATGCCTATGGCATAGCAATGATCATTGTATAAAAAGAAAGTAATGTATGTACAGGTTCCCCAAAGGGACTCAAAATGTATAAAAAAATAAGTTAAAAACACTAACACACTACCCCAAAACCCCTCCCCCAATAAAAGTTTAAATCACCCCCCTTTCCCATTATATAAATAAAACATATAAAAATAAATAAATAAACATATAATATACCATAGCGTGCGTAATTGTCCGATCTATTAAAATATAACAAGCGTCATTGCGAACGGTGAACGGCGTAGACGAAAAGAGGGAAAAAATTGCGTGGATTACCAATTTTATGTTACATTATATATTAAAAAAAAATAATAAAAAGTGATCAAAACATCCGATCTTCACAAATCTGGTATTAATATAAACTAGAGCTCATGGCGGAAAAAATGACATCTCGTACAGCCCTGAAGGTGAAAAAATAAAACTTTTATAAGCGTCACAATAGGCCCATTTTATTAATAATTAATTGCCAAAAAAAAGGATTTCATTAAAAAAATATATATAACATTAGAAAATCTGTGTAAACCTGCATATGGTTGTGTTTGGACTGACCTATAGAGTAATGGTATCATGTCGCTGTTACCATATAGTGCATTACGTAGACACAGGAACCCCCCAAACGTTACCATATTGCATTCTTTTTTTACGATTTTACCTATTTATATCTTCATAAATAATATATTTGGGATTCCATCATACATGTTATGGTAAAATGAAAGATGCCATTACAAAGTACAACTATTCCTGTAACAAACAAGACATTACATGGCATTGTAGATAGAAAACTGAGAGTGCTGGAGCTCTTAGAAAGGGAGGAGGGAAAAACGAAAACTCTAAGATCAAAATTTGCTCGGTCCACTGGGTCATTTTGGGCCTGATCCTCAAAGGGTTAAAGGGTCATTACTGTTTTTGTAATAGTACAGAGGAGTGTTACAAAATTTTAGGCAGGTGGTTTTAATGTTATGACTAACAGTGGTATAGATAGATAGATACATCAATCGTGCAGTACAGGACTCATTACATCTGACCTGATCTGTCTACAGAGCAGGAAATCTCTTCCTATGATCATCTGCTTTAGTACTGGCACATCATAAAGTGAGACTGGATCTGATGGTGGATATCTTCTCAGATTTTCTCTCTATTTCAATGAATAACAATTCTGGTATCTATATACATTTTTGTATGTATCTCAATTTTCGCCTTTATGTTTCTTCAAAATATCTTTTATAAATTTCCTGTTCACATTGACAAAACCTGCATTTTTTGTTTCCACCACAAGATGATGCTCCTATACCACGAAGCAGCGGACATGTAGAATTGCTGAAATGTTATCAGTGTGTATCTGCCTCGAAGCTCGCCCCGGCTGGATGTCTATGACTTTTCATTATAACGCATTAGCACTTTGCTCACAGCTAGGGATGGTACGTTCATATGAACCCGGACTCTCGGCAATGATTCCCGCTGTCTGCAGCCTCCGTGGAGAGGGTGGATACAGCGGGAGGACCACCTGGAAAACCAGGATACAGCCACAGCCATAGGCTGTATCCTAGTTTTCCAGGCCTTCCTCCCGCTTTATCCACCCTCTCCACGGAGGTTTAAGACCGTAGGAATCATTGCCGAGAGTCCGGGTTCGTACGAACCTGAACCTCGGCAGGTTCCGACCATCCCTACTCCCAGCATTCATCACATCAGGACTGTTGTAAATAAAAGTTATTTGTGATGTCGGGGGAGCATAGAGTGTCTGCACTATAATGGAACTGGGATGCCTGCCTGATTTACTAGTATGCATGTGCTGTAACTATTAGGGCATGTTCACACAACGTATCTTTTGCATAAATCATGGCCGCTGTTGCAATTTGCAACAATGGCCATTATAAATGCAAAAGATACATTGCATTGAATGAATGGAATCCCGGCCGGAGCGGATACACGTAGTATACGCTCCGGCCGGGATTCCGAACGGCCACACAAAAAACTAACGTCAGTTTTGTGCTGCCACTATTCATTGAATAGCGGCCGCACAGACATGTCAGTTCACACAATGGAAAGTGTGGCTCCGGTCGCACTTTCCATTGTGTGCAATGGTGAATTGGGATGCAGGCACACACGGGTGCGCCCGTATACCATTTCAATAGAAATGAAGATATCAGGCCAGTACTGCAGTATCAGCAGGGATGATCTTCACTGACACGGCTGTTGTGTTACGCGGCCGGGTCACAGAATAGCTGGTGTCATACGTAGTGTGAACCCGGCCTTCTACTGTAAAGGTCTTTTTACACAGACCAGTTATGAGGTGAATGATTGTTTATAGGAGCTATCACACCCAATAATCAGCCTGTATAAAGGGTCTTCATTCCGCCCATGAATTTGAAAGAAATGCTTGTTCGTCAGCTGATGGCATATTTCAGGAATATAAAGAAATAAATCCTGGCACTCACGTATTGCGAAGCAAAGTAAAGTTCTGTGTTTTATTCACACATGGGACGCTGGTGAATAAAACACAGAACTTTACTTTGCTTCGCAATACGTGAGTGCCGGGATTTATTTCTTTATACGTGTGTGACTATTCCCTTGGCACCTCGGTGAGCTGGTGTGCCGATCGTTGGCTTGGAATTATATTTAAGGAATATAAATCATCATTGTTGGCTGCACATCACTGTACGTGAACTAAAGGCTTTAATACTGGAGGCCTCTCCATCACTCCTCCCCGTCCTCTTCACCATTAGGAATGCCCCAGGTAGGTTTTCTCCTAATCATAACTTGTATGAACACTGCACATGTGCTGGATCGTTAGAGCACCTGTGCAGTGTTAAGACAAGTGATGAGTAAGAGAAATCCTGCTATGGGGCATTCCTAATGATGAAGAGGGTGGGTAGGAAGGCGAAGAGGTGGTGCAAGCCTAGGGCACAGACACTCTAGGCCATGCCAAATTGACACAGGGCTGCAAGTTTAAAGTTGTTTTTAAATACAATAACTGCATCACCTGACGAACGGACCCCAGGACAGATCTTGGATTAAAAGCAGGTATCCAAGGGTACAAGCGTTATTTTTTTTATTGGGGGGGGGGGGGGCAGATTGTGGGTACAGAGTCGCTTTAACACATTTCTATTAAACGTTTACTTTCAGTTTTTGTTTCTACTCTGGCAGCTCATACCACAGAGGTAGCTGCAAAAAAAAATCTTCATGTTCAAGAAGAAAGAATGGATGAAAGATAACAATAGAAAGCTTTGATGCGGTTTGGCAATCAGTTCAATGAATTTATTTAAAGAGCTGTAAGGTTCAGTCACGACAGATGTTGCTCAGAAGAGAGTGATATCTACTGTAGTTACCAGCCTCAGAAAAGCCTCATAAAGCCTCAAATATAAAAGAAATAGTAAAAAAAAAAATCAGTTTGATCCTATTTTTATTCACTTCCATTCTACTCAGAGCTATCAAGAAAATCACTGATATCAAAAACAATTGTAAGGTACATACATAACCCGCAATACATAGATTGTAAGCCCTTGCGGGCAGGGTCCTCTTCCCCCATGTACCAGTCTGCAATTTGCCTTCATGTAATGTGTTTTTAATCTTGTAATGTTTCTGTTTGTTACCGCCATCGGTTGTATAGCTCTCTGGAATTAAGGGCACGTTATAAATAAATAATAATAATAATACATAGAATGGTTGTCACTATCTGGTGCACCATCTAGGAAGGGACTAACTGCACAGACACTCGTGGGCTAATAGATGACAGTCTCTGAATGAAAGATTACCCTCTATTAACTTTTAGGTAACTTGATAGTGGGTTTTAAAAACTGGATAATTATAGTGCTTGAAAAAGTGGTCAGACAATGATGTAGCAGAGCTGATACCCACACGACACAGCAGAGATGAGTCAGTGATGTAGCAGGGCTGATACCCCCATGATACAGCAAAGCTGAGTCAGTGATGTAGCACAAGTGAGTCAAATTAGCTCCTAAAGTGATGGCACCAAAGTCACTCTTAAAGTGTCGGTATCAAAGTCGCTCTTAAAGGGACGCAGCCACTTAGCTTATAAAGGGACAGTACCAAAGACGCGATACCAAAGTTGCTCTTAAAGAGACATTACATAAGTCACTCTTAAAAGCACGGTACCAAAGTTGCTCTTGAAAAGACAGTACCAAAGTGACTCTTAAAGGGCCAGTACCAAAGTGACTCTTAAAGGGCTAGTACCAAAGTCACTCTTAAAGGGCCAGTACCAAAGTCACTCTTAGGCTAGGTTCACACTATGTAACTGTGCGGCTGTATTTTTATGCGGCTGTAAATGTGCGGATGAAACTCCGGCCGTGGGAAAAAATAGACATGCGGCTCAAAACATACGGTCATTTACTTGGAAATCTGGTTCAACTAAAAATAACAAATAAAATCTTAAGAAAGTGATGCAAACACCTCTGGATGCATCTGGGAAAGCAGGGAACACAGTTTACATGAATTGCTATTACCGGGGTTTGCGATCCTCTGCACTAATGCCGATGTCTCTCATGGTTAATCTATTAAAATAATAAAACACATTTTCGTTGTAATAAAGTGCCCTTCGTTGTTCAATAATTAAATTTAAACGAATCCATCATTTTGCAATTAAATATACTGTTAAAATAAATAGATATATAAATAAATGTATATTTATATATATATTTATTTTTTAACAGTATATTTAATTTCAAAATGATGGATTCGTTAGAATTAAATTATTGAACAACGAAACTGAATTTATTTAATCGAAAATGTGTTTTATTAATTAAATATTAATTAGTACAGGAAGCTCCATAAGCCGTTAATTCATATTGCCGGCAAAAGAGCTTTCTGTACTAATCATCATTTTACTTTAATGAAAACATCAAATGTTTCTTCTAATTATGTTACCACAATAGCATTATTAGAAGAAACATTTAGAATTATATGTGCGCTCAGCTGATTGGCTGATCGGCTGAGCGCACATATAATGAGCCGGTCCGCAGTACAGTGACTGCATTGTGCTGCGGACCAGCGAAGAGGACACATCGGGGTGAGTATAGAGCTCTCCCCACCCCCTCCCCAGCACTGCACCCCTCCCAGCAAGGAAGGGGGGGTCAGTTAACCCCTTCCTTGCTGGGATGGGTGCAGTCTGACATCAGTCTGGCCCCCAAGGGGTTAAGGGGGATGCAATACATCCTCCCTTAACCCCTTGGGGGCCAGACTGTAAGCAGCGATCTGTAAAGATGCTGCATACTGTAAGGTGCACAACACCGCTCACAATGATTGGTGTTGTGCTCCTGTTTGTGTGTTTTTTGTGTGTTTCTCCCTTTTTGTTTTTCAGATATCGGTATCCTGGGGATTACGTCGGATTACGTGGACTACGTCGATGACCAGCGTTTTTTTAATTTTTTTTTTTTATAAAATGGTCAATGAGGGGTGTGGGGGTGTTTTTATTTGAATAAAAAAAAAATTTAACTTGTGTCTTGTCTTTATTTCTTTACTTTATAGACTTAGTAGTGGAAGCCCTCTAATAGACGGAATCCATTACTAAGTTGGGGCCTAGTGTTAGCCGGTATAAAATGGCTAACACTAACCCCCTATTATTACCCCAGTACCCAATGCCACCAGGGGTACTGGGAAGAGCCGGGTGCCAGTGGTCCCGGAGCGTCAAAATTGGCGCTCCTGGACCGGGCGGCAGCAGGCTGGTAAGATTTAGGCTGGGGAGGGCCTAAACCAATGGCTCTTCCCACCCTGGTGTTACCAGGCTGCTGTCGTTTGGTTTTTAACCCGGCTGGTTATAAAAATTGGGGGGACCCTATGCGTTTTTTTTTTTTAAATAAATAAATAATTAAAAAAACCCGCATAGGGTCCCCCTATTTTTATAACCTGCCGGGTTAAAAACCAAACGACAGCAGCCTGGTAACACCAGGGTGGGAAGAGCCATTGGTTTAGGCCCTCCCCAGCCTAAATCTTACCAGCCTGCTGCCGCCCGGTCCAGGAGCGCCAATTTTGACGCTCCGGGACCACTGGCACCCGGCTCTTCCCAGTACCCCTGGTGGCATTGGATACTGGGGTAATAATAGGGGGTTAGTGTTAGCCATTTTATACCGGCTAACACTAGGCCCCAACTTAGTAATGGATTCCGTCTATTAGAGGGCTTCCACTACTAAGTCTATAAAGTAAAGAAATAAAGACAAGACACAAGTTTAAAAAAAATTTTATTCAAATAAAAACACCCCCACACCCCTCATTGACCATTTTATAAAAAAAAAAAAACATTAAAAAAACGCTGGTCATCGACGTAGTCCACGGAATCCGACGTAATCCCCAGGATACTGATATCTGAAAAACAAAAAGGGAGAAACACACAAAAAACACACAAACAGGAGCACAACACCCATCATTGTGAGCGGTGTTGTGCTCCTTACAGTATGCAGCATCTTTACAGATAGCTGCTTACAGTCTGGCCCCCAAGGGGTTAAGGGAGGATGTATTGCATCCCCCTTTAACCCCTTGGGGTCCAGACTGATGTCAGACTGCACCCATCCCAGCAAGGAAGGGGTTAACTGACCCCCCCTTCCTTGCTGGGAGGGGTGCAGTGCTGGGGAGGGGGTGGGGAGAGCTCTATACTCACCCCGATGTGTCCTCTTCGCTGGTCCGCAGCACAATGGAGTCACTGTACTGCGGACCGGCTCATTATATGTGCGCTGAGCCGATCAGCCAATCAGCTGAGCCCACATATAATTCTAAATGTTTCTTCTAATAATGCTATTGTCATAACATAATTAGAAGAAACATTTGATGTTTTCATTAAAGTAAAGTGATGATTAGTACAGAAAGCTCTTTTGCCGGCAATATGAATTAACGGCTTATGGAGCTTCCTGTACTAATTAATATTTAATTAATAAAACACATTTTCGATTAAATAAATTCAGTTTCGTTGTTCAATAATTTAATTCTAACGAATCCATTATTTTGAAATTAAATATACTGTCAAAAAATAAATATATATATAAATATACATTTATTTATATATCTATTTATTTTAACAGTATATTTAATTGCAAAATGATGGATTCGTTAGAATTAAATTATTGACCAATGAAAGGGACTTTATTACAAAGAAAATGTGTTTTATTAATTTAATATATTAACTATTAGAGGCATCGGCATTCAGCATCATTGCCGGCTATTTTTGAAGTACTCCGTACGGACCGCCTGTCAATCCACGACCGCATGTCCAGCCGCAAACAATGGTCTTGTTCATTTTTTATGGGTCCGTTTACGATCGGGCCGTAGATTCATACATAGTGTGCACTGTGCAGCCGTATATCCTATACTTTCCAGCGTACGCATGAACCACCAAAAATACCGCCGCACAATTACAGCCGCAAATACAGCCGCACAGTTACATAGTCTGAACCTGGCCTTAAAGGGACGGTACATAAGTCACTCTTAAATGGACGGTACATAAGTCACTCTTAAAGGGAGAGTTTTAAAGTTGTTCTTAAAGAGCCAGGGCCAAAGTCACCCTTAAAGAGACAGTACTAAAGTTGCTCTTCAAAGGTACCTAAATAGCTTTTAAAGGAACAGTACATAAGTTGGTCTTAAAGAGACAGTACTGTATATACTGTAGGTCACTCTTAAAGGGTTGGCACCAAAGTCGCTTCTTAAGGAACTGTACCAAAGTCGCTCTTAAAGGGGCAGTACCAAAGTCGCTCTTAAAGAGAGGGTATCAAGGTTAAAAGGGAATCTTTCAAACTGTGAATTATTCCAAACTTTGTAAAGTTTGGAACAAGTTTGTAAAGATGGCGGGCTCATGTAAAAAAAAAAAAAAAAAGAGATATGCTCACTTGGCTGCGCTCTCCAGTACCGTCCTTTGGGTCTCTGTTGTCCCCCACTGATTGTAACCGCCTCCAGCCTGCTCAGCCAATCACTGACTGAGATGTGACAGCGCAACAGCCAGTGATTGGCTAAGCAGGCTACCGCTCTCAATGCCATATGCCGGGGTAGCTATGCAGTGTTTTGGCTGCTGCATGGGTGTAGGGTCACTTGGGCACTTGTCACGGTGGCCACCCACCCTCACCCACCCCTGGACAAAAGGGGAATGAGCTTGAGGTTAAGGATAACCCAAGTGTGAACAGGTGTATAGGTTCAGGTGTGACAGCAGGAGACCAGAGTCCAGTAGCCTAACCAGAATAACTTTGTTTACTTGTAAAAAATTCAGTGCAATACAGGTTAAAAACAACTTTGCAATGCAGGTGCAGAAAAAAAGGTAGTTGAAGAGAGTTGTAAGAGCAGAGTAGAGTAGAGGGCCCTGCCCATGTAGCAATGTACTCTGCTGGGATAGTGTAGAGGAGAAACAGAAGTAGAAGAAGAGTACTCATACACACATATAGATACAGAGATCTGACAGCTTTATGCCCCACAGTGTCGGGTTTCTGTCCTAATGGGGTAGTACGAGGTCCCAGGACTTTGTGACTGGGTTGAGCAGACTTTCCGACCCTTCCCAGAATAGCCGGGTGTTACAGTAGGATACTTCAGCTTTGCAAAATGCTACTTGTCCTACAGGGGTCAGTGCCTAAACCTTGGGTTACTGCCCTGTGTCGTTTAGAAGGTATCCCAGCCGTAAACAGGGGTTTCCACAGAGGATGTCTCTCCATCCTAGGGCTCTTGCACTGCATGCTAGCTGTAGTCACTGACACAAAAGAATACCTCTCTTTTGGTCTCTGACAAGGACCCTGGCCTAAGCCAGGCCCAGCTTAACTGCAGCGGGAACTGTGCTCTCTGTGTCTCCCCACTTCTATTGACACACGAAAAAGCCCTTCCACTAGGAACTAGATCCTTTTTATAGGGGAACCATAGCTAGATGGGGCTGTGTGTGGGTAAGAAAGAAGAGAGATTATAGGGAGAAAAGTGAGGGGAAAGAGCCGGCACCTGTAACAGGACAAAAATACAACATGTGATATAAACGGTTTAACCCATTCTTCCTTCAGCTGTGCTTGGTATAAGACATAAAAAATAATACAGAGACACCTAGTGGGGAAAACATTTAGTACACTGTCCTTCATCCTCTTCTACACGAACCTAAGAGAGTTACTTTGCCCAGGTGTAAAAAGACTCAGTGGCATACCTGTGCTGGGACACTACATGAAGACAAGTGTGACAGTCTGTTCAGCCAATCACTGACTGTGGGGCTGTCCCATGTTAGTCGGTCAGTGATTGGCTAAGTGGGCTGTCATTCTTGACTTCAGAATAACAGCCCGCTAAGCTAACCACTGACTGACTGAGACGGGACAGCTCTGTGGCTAGTGATTGGATGAACCAACAAAACACAGTAATCACTGAACTCAAGGTGAACAGTGAAAAAACTCCAATGAAGTACTCAATCAAGAGTCTCCACTGATGCCCCCAAAGATTTAAATATGCAAAACAAGAGTCCGTGGTGTCTCAGTTGCGAGTCTCAAAACACGGGATAGCCAGATATCTGTAGCATGTTGCTACGGGGTGCCTCCATGATAGAGAGAGCACCACACCACCCTGATAAATAGCCCCTTTTGGGGGCATCAGTAGAGACTCTTGATTGAGTACTGCATTGGAGTATTTTCACTGTTCTCCTTGAGTTCGGTGATTACTGTGTTTTGTTGGTTGATTTGTCATTGCCGCAACTAGCCAGAATCCTACTCCACACTGACGAGGGGTAAATACCCTGAAACGGCTGTCTGTGGGTGGATGCCTGCCCTGGCAAGCCCTTGTCATGATCGCAATACTCGTACCTTGAGTTAGACATTGACAAAGAGGGGCCACCCTGGTATTTCCCTATTTATGGTCCAATACTCGCAACCGAGTGGGACTTAAGGGGCTATTTATCAGGGTGGTGTGGTGCTCTCCTTATCATGGAGGCACCCTGTGGCAACAGGCTACAGATATCTGGCTATCCCATGTTTTGAGACTCGCAACCAAGACTCCACAGACTCTTGTTTTGCATATTTAGTGATTGGATGAGCTCAATGTAAAAGTAACAGCCTGCCTAACAATCACTGGCTTCCGCACTGTTCCATTTTAGTCAGTGATTGGCTGAGCAGGATTTTATCGGTTACGTGGGACACTAAAGGTTGGAAAAGGAGGACACCGGAGGAGAGCGGACAAGTAGGTATCGATTCGCTGACTGAACCGCACTAAAAGAGCTTAAGGCCCACAATTAGTTAGCTGTTTCAGTGCTTCTGGTTTGAACAAACCCAACTTTACATCAATGTTCGGCAAAACTGCTGAACTTTTGAAAAGTTTAATCTCTAAGAGTAAGTTTCATCTCTACAGTATATTTAATGTACCCTTCAGTAATTACAGAATTCTAATTTATTAGTCTATTCTGGCAAGATAGAACTGCTTCAAACCTTGGCTGCCAAGGATAATCTAGCCCTTTGAGATTTGGCCCCGTAAGACCTGGAAGCGTTAAAATACAGAGCGTCTTATACCAGTGAGCCAGACTCTACTAACACAGGTCACTAGTATTATGTACATACATTGTTGGAATGCAGAACTTTATATGTGGAAGTCCTATTTTTTCTAATTATTTAAATTAGGAATACACATCCTCTTTCCTAACTCCACTTTTTCAGTCTATAGATATCTAATGTTCTAAGAAAGACCTTATTTGCAATTTTAAAGCAGAACTCCAGTGGGACAAGGATGTAATATAGTGAGGTTTTATTTTGTCACGTGAGATACAAATAATCTATTCTGAATTCAAAGGTTGGAAATTACAGCAAGACATCTGCAAGAGTACAGAAAATCAATTCCTTTTGACCATGGCTGACACACAGGCACTGCTACCTCAGATCCTACATGATACCAGTCATTTCCAAGTAGTCAGTGGTACAGCTGTCATATTAAAATTTAGTTTTTTGATGGTACCAGTAAGTATGTTTTACCTATAAAGTTAGAAGAAAAAAAAAGTTATATAGCAAAAGTTGCCAAAACCTTGCAATATACTAATAGGACATTAACCCCTTGATGTCAGCCATATGTATATATATAATCCTGCTGCGCATGCCCCGTGCAGCAGGAACGTATATATATACGTTTCTGACAGCAAGGGACTTTTGATGTGTCCCTCAGTGCCCCCTGTCTTTATAAGCATTTCCTGTAATAAGTGTATATTGGTAATTTGTTTAACTTTTGGGAGGCAATACAATACTTATATACAATATATTCTAATGGAACCGTCGTGTCATGGAGGGGCCGGGGGGGTTCCTCCCACTGGGGGGGGGGAGGGGGGTGTCCGCCTCCAGTGTTTCAACCCAGCCCAGTAACCTTGAATAGAACGGTGCCGTATGTGAGAACCAGGACGCGGTTCAAAAAAAGGACTGCGGCACCAGCTTCCCCTTGCCGGCGCCGTTCGATTTGTGTGTCTTAAAGAGAGTGTACCTGATGGTACATCCTCTTCAACCAACTGACCCTTTTAGGGGAAATAAGTCTTGCCATTGGTGTCTGGCAGTGGCTTACCTCCTCTCTACCTATTCACAACATTTGTAAGTTCTGCCAAGAAGCATGAATGGAAAGATAGCTGTCTTCCAAACTAAGATTTAGCCAACAGCTAGTAAAGGTGTTTGGCCACCCATACAACCTGTATTGTATTACAAAGCTGCATTCACGATTCTCCCTCCTTCGGAGCTGAAATCTCCAATAATTCCTGTCAGAGTCAAAACTTGAGTCAAGGTTCCCAGTCAGCTTTGCACCTCTTACAACTAAGCCCCTCATTCCAATTCAGATTATTGATTCTGCCAACAGAGATTGATTGATTATGAGAATTAATATTGAGAACTTGAAATTGAGAGCTTGATATTCAGAATGGTTGTAGCAATCAATTCTAATGTGAATGGCAAGGTTTAGGTTCTAAACAACTGCTCTATGACTCTTAAGAACATCTATCAGTTTTATGGGGTACATTGACTGCATCTTTGGGGGGATGGGGAAAATGAGGCATTGTATGCAGTATTGGTGCACTGGAGAGAAAAGATGTATAGGGAATGGAAGAGGTGGATTTACCTTGAAAGAGATTCACTCAGATCTTGTGTACGGTACTACTATATGTGGAATACACCTAAATGAGGACAATATATTTTTTACCAGATGAATATTAACGCCTCTTTTGTCTACAGATTTCTTCCTAGCTAACTTCTCTTTTATGGATATACTGTATGTTACTCGACATGCACTGTTCCCAAAATGTTGTCAAACTTCTTATCGGAGCAGAAGACCATCTCATTTTATGGTTGCTCTTTACAGATGTATTGTTTTTTCCTGTTTGGTGGAAGAGTGTTACATCCTGGCAGCCATGGCTTATGACCAGTATAACGCCATATGCAATCCTCTTTTGTATAAAGTGATTATGAATAAAGTCATATGTAACCAACTCATCATAGGTTCCTGGGTTGTCGTAGCAGTAAACTCTCTCATACATGCTCTCATGACGTTCTCATTGACTTTCTGCAATAATAAGATCAAACATTTCTTCTGTGACGTTCCACCGGTCCTTGAACTATCATGTACAAGCACCTGGATCAATGAACTGGTCATCTTTCTCATAAGTGGTTGCTTCGTTGGCTTTTCCATCATACTGATCATGATATCCTACATTAAGATCATCTCAACCATTCTGAAGTTCCATTCAAAAAGGGGAGAGGGAAAACATTTTCAACCTGTACCTCCCACATAATCGTTGTGACAATATGGGTCCGGGATCTTTATGTATTTCAGGCCAAAATCAAGTTACGGAATGGACCAGGACAGACTGGTCTCCGTCATGTATACAGTGATAGCACCAATGCTAAACCCATTTGTGTACAGCCTAAGGAACGGTGAGGTAAAATTGGCCATGAAAAGGATAATGTATCAATTAATGTTAAAATGTTTTGTGAAAAGGTAAAACCCAATGCCCTATTGCTCCTTAATCTTGTAAGAAAAATATATGTCTGTATGTATATATTAGCCCTGGGTAGTATAGTATCAATTATAATAAAGATCTCTCCATTTTTCTTATTCTATTGATTTTATTAAAGTAAAATAAGAATAAACACTACATGTAGGGAGAAGGGGGAATCAAATGGGAAGAAGGGAAAGAATGGTAGGTACAATACATTGCAACCAGAGGAACCACTTTTTGTTTTATTACTCCATGACATATATACTCACTAGGGATGGTCCGAACCCGCCAAGGTTCGGATGAACCCGAACGCTCAGCATCGGATTCCCGCTGTCTGCCCGCTCCGTGCAGCGGGCGGATCCAGCGGGAAGACCACCTGGCCTATGGCTATGGCTGTATCCCATTTTTCCAGGCGGCCATCCCGCTGGATCCGCCCGCTGCACCGAGCGGGCAGACAGCGGGAATCATTACCGAGAGTTCGGGTTCGTACGAACCCGATCCGAACTCGGTTCGGACCATCCCTAATACTCACCAATGCTGATCGGTGTTCTGTGGCTTCATTCCAGTGGTATGGCTCCGCTCAATCTCGCTGGCACCCACCTGATCTGTTTGCCTTTTGGACTGCAGCTCAGGAGGCTGTAAGTCAGACTCTCCAATGCCTCCTTATACCCATACCCCGCTGCCGTGCCTGGTACCTCAATGCTGCAGCCTCCCACCGGTTCCTGGCACCTTCCCCTCACTGTGCAGACACTGGCTGGGGTGAGTAATTGCACAAGCCTCAAGCCTGGTGCTTGGTTCAATGCACATATAAGCCAGGATGCCAATGTCATCTTGGGCCTCCTACTCCTTGTCCCCTGCTGCCGTGCCTGGTACCTGAATGCTTCAGCTTCCAACCGGTTCCTGGCATCTTCCCCTCGCCATCTGGACACTGGCTAGGGTGAGTAATTGAAGTGATTTTACAAGTCTGGTGCCTGTTTCAATGCACATATGAGCCAGGACGCCGTTTTTTTCAACTCCTGACTTGTTCATTTGATCATTTCACTGAAACGGTTCAGGGATTTGATCGGATCCCTGACTTTCTTCAGGGAAATGACCCAACGGAGTGGTAATTTTATAATTTCCCGGGATTTGATTAAATCCCTGATTTTTTCATTTCTCTCCAGCATATGTATATGGACATGCATTTAGGGCATTAGCTATATTTCACACCATTCACAGAGTAAATAATGAATGTAATCCTCTATAGATAAAATCTGGTAGACTCTCCTACCAGAGGATCTCCTCACACCCACAGAGGAGTAACCCAGGCTGAGGCCACGCTGGAAAGCAAGAAGACTAAAGGCAACCTTAGCATGATCGGAGAGGAGCTGCCTAAACTTGGAGGAGTGCTGACATATTTTCTCCAAGGAGTAGACTTTAAGAAGCCTAGGTTATCACCAGACTGCCGCAAGGCAAGATGGGCACTATTGCAGGAAACACCCAGGTCGCTATCCTCAGAAAAGGTCCCTGAAGACCGCCAACTAAAGAGACTACTAGAGGGAGCCTAATTCCACATGAAACCAGCTTAGCATAGGTGAGAAGCTGCCAGAAGACAAGCACATCGAGAGAGAGCAGAAGAGCAAACAGACGAGTGAAGCACTTTGTGACCCACAGCAGATATAGGATAATGGACATGACCGCAGGGGCGTAGCTAGGATTCATGGGGCCCCATAGCAAAAAACTTTATGGGGCCCCCCTACACACTAATATATATATATATATATATATATATATATATATATATATATATATGCTTGTTCTGTCCATCCACTGTATTTACCTATAACAGCCTATTAGGAGCCTCATGGTTATATACATAGGTGCAAGAGCAGACTACCTTTTGCTTAACCCTTTATTTATTGCAGTGTGTAAGTGACCCAGTGTTCTCTTACATGCTGCAACACAAACAAAGGGTTAATACAGAAGACAATTAGCTCTCCCTCCTTCACTACTCCTGCACTGATAACCCCTGACCTCTGCAGGAGCTCAGAGAACAGAGGTCAGAGGTTATCAGGGTAGTGAGGCATAGAGCTAATTGTTAACCCGTTATTGTGTTGCAGCATGTAAGAGAACACTGGGTCACTTACACACTGCAGTACATAAGGGGTTAAGCAAAAGGACACAGGAGGCTCATCTTCCCTGGGCCCCTTCCCTCCATGGGCCCCATAGCAACCGCCTTCCCTGCCTCTATGGTAGCTACGCCACTGCATGACCACATGCCTTTACAGTGCCATTGAGCATAAATTACAGCTTGACAATGACATTTCATGCTGTACACAAGTTGACTTATTGTCTGCTGAGGCATGGCATCCCACTCTTGAATAACAGATCTCAGGTAATTGAGGCTCTGGATTACGGAGATACCCTAAACAGCAAATCATATGATCGCATTTTAGGTTATCAAGTCTGGAAAAAGTGCAGGGCACTATATTTGAGGTCCCCCAGTCTCCAACAGCCATTCCCTTATAATGCAACCTTGATGAACTGGATAAGTAGTGGAAGACTGGAGATTTTTTAATAGAAGTAAATTACAAATCTGTGGCACTTTCTGACACCAGTTGATTCGAAAGATTTTTATTTATTTATTTTTGCTGCCTGTCTGAGCACACTGTCTCACAACAGCTTCTAAATCTCTGCTTTCTATACTTTAGTTCTAACAAGGACTTTTGGGGGTCCCTTCCTACCTAACTTCACCTAAAAGCTAACTTTCCCTGGTATACAGTCTCTCCCTCTCTAGCTCCAACCAGCAAGTGAAACAAATCTGAAATCCACTATTCGTATACTTAGGAGGTGACATAGTTTAGCGAACCAATCACAGTTAAAGATTTTTTTTAAAGTCCTGCCTATTCCTTGTGCTGTCCCTCCCCCCCTGCATGTTTATTGTCTAAAAAAAAAGCGCCAGGGGGGTTGGAGGGCCAATCATATTTTTAAGGCATTTTCAATTGAATATTCAATTGAAAACGAATAGTTCGAATAGTGTAGTATTCGATCGAATTGTAGTGTTTTCCAGTGACAATGTAAGAGTTTTACCAGTCATGGTATGGTGGTAGTATTCAATTATGGTATGGTAGTGTTATGCAGTCACTATATGGCAATATTATTGATCCCTGTATTTACTATTATTTTGAGGTAGGCATTAGTGATGAGCGAGAACTAAAATTCTTGGGTGCTCGTTACTCAAGACGAGTATTTCCCGATACTCGAGTGCTCATTTCGAGTAACGAACCCCATTGAAGTCAATTGGAGACTCGAGTATTTTTGCAGGAGACTCAAGTTTGGTAGAGGGAAGGTCGTGTGAAAACCTCAACCTCAGAAATTGATGGAAACACAACGGAAATGGACAGGAAACAGCAGGGGCAGCATGCCTCTGAGGCTGCCTAATGGCACCATTATGCCTAATTCTGTGCAACAGCCTGGTTAAAACAGAGGGACAGCAATGCATTCTGGAACCTGTAGTACTGACTACATCTGCTCAACCAGGAAATACAGAAACACAAAACAGAACAGAAAACCACAAAACAAATGGATTTTTGGTAGTTTCAAAACTGGGGATAGATAGGTAATAAAGCTATATGCTATATTCTACAGAAGTTTCATTTTTTCTTGTCTCGATCCGGAGTACCCCTTTAAGAAAAAATAAGAAAATATTAAATTAAGAAAAAAGTGTAATATATTTATACATGGTGTCTCAGTAAGGGGTGGTGTGGTACATCATAGTGCAAATGTTTTGGGGGGGAAAGCACACATCCTTCTTAACTATCAAAGTGCTAAAAGTGAACACAAACTGTGCAATCAAACAACAACAACCAATAAAAAGTGAGATAAGTGCAGAACTTTAAACTTTTACTATGTGAACTATGAACTGAAAACAGTCACCCAACAATAGTGACATCCCATTCCCTAGTTGACTAATGTGACAATTCTAAGTGCTAACTGGTTTAAGCGCTAACAAACAAGCATGAGCACAACTAGATAGATTTCTCTCTCATACTGTGCAAACTTACAATATGTATATATCCCAACAAATTAAACTGAAGGGTAACCAATCCATCATTTCCAAATTTCTGACATGTCACCAAACTTGTTAGGGTCCAAGTGCTGACCCTAACCCTACTTGCTTAAAGGAAGGGGCAGAGGGCCCTCAGCAGAGTGCCGCATCTGTTCCTTCCTGATCATCACTTCCCGGATAGACAAACAGAAACAAAAAGGTGACGACCTGACCACCTCTGCCCTATTTATGCAACTGTTGGGGGTAAGGAGGCTGACATGTCAATATGAAAGTTATAGTCACGTCAATCGTTCTATGAAGTGATAGTTACCCTCCCCTTTAAGACACAAACAGAATTAACAAACTATTAACTGTGGCGGTGTGTATCCTAAACGTCATTTTTGTCAACTCCATTTCCTCACTCTCCTCCTTACAACCTCACTGTCTGACAACGGGATCTCATCATCATCATCAGACACCTCTTCCAACCCCGCTTGCAAGTCCCCACTCTCCCAAATCACCCACTGACTGCGTGAGCTGCAGTTTGGGCATCAGGACAGATCGATTGCTCTGGTTGCTCTGACTCAGGGAAGGGTCCAGAAAAGAGTTCCTGGGAGCATGGTGGTGGATCTGAATCCCTTCTTTCCCTGGAGGGGCCAGGCTGTGGGGAAGGAGGCTGAGCTACTGGCTGGACCTAGATAAACGCTGTGATACCCCCTTACAATGAGCAGTGAAGTTTTATAAAGGTGTACTACAAATCCCAGCAATACAGTGTAATACCCACTAGTTTAGGGGGGCTGTACGTTACAGTCTGGTACTGGCTGGACCTAGATACACGCTGTGAAAAAAGAGTACACTAATCACCTCTTAGGGGTGTGTATGCAACACCTAATGCCCCCTTTCTGCCAGCAGCCGCTCACCACAGTGTGCTGGTTAAATTGTGGAAGCAGCACTGCAACTTCCAGCCAGCAGTCTGTATTAATACTATTAAAAAACTATTTGAAGCCCTGAAAAGGGCTGTTTGGTTGTATTGCTAGTATATACCCTGCCTACTGGAACGCTAAATCCTACACTGACACTCTCCCTGACCAGCAGCAGCTCTCTCCCTGATCTCTCACAGCATGCGTCTGAAGCGAGCACTTTCAGCGCCGAGTTTTATATGGCAGGGTCATCTGATCTGGCCAACCAATCGCTGCTGTTGACATGTATGGGTCCCACGTGATTGCAGGATTTGCCAAAGAGTCTCCTGCATGTTTATTGGCTGAGAAATAGCGCCCAAACTTACAGGAAACTGATGATGATTTTTTTCTCGACTATCGCGAGATGCTTGTTTGAGTAACGAGTACCATCGAGTACCCAGCTCGGACGAGCATGCTCGCTCATCCTTAGAAGGCATATGAATTGCAAATTCTGGTAACGTACAGTACACCATTTATTTCATAATAGATTATTTTTGGAGAACATAGTTCACACCACTGAACACCAGGCTCATCGTCTAGGGGGAACACAAACATGCGTCCATTATATGTCGATTGACCCTGAGAAAGAAACGATTATTGCTGTACAGGCTAGAGATTTTCTTTGAGCTTTGACAAGGCTGGGCTCTCTCAGAGATTTGAACCAAGCCAATGACAACATGGGTACGGGAACTGGGGAAATGATTCTACCTCATTTTTACAACGTGTACTTTGTGTTTTTGACATGTGAAAAGTTTTATACTGGAAAATTATTCCTTAACTTTCCTGTCAATAATTGATACTACCATCATGTTCTGTTAAAAAGATTATGAAAATAATTTATTAACAAAGTTGTAGAGCGACGCAATAAACCACATGTAACTCATCTGTACAGGTAGGAACTTTCTCTAAGTTTCCCTATGTAATGAGCCCTTTGGGCACTACTATGTACCCAGGAGGATTACTACTTTTGTCACTAAGGCAATTAAACTCACTATTTAATATTGTCAATCAGATGGTGGCATCTCTATAGTTATTCATTCACCATCACAGGCATTCTATTTAAAGGAATAACTCCACCTTACCCTCTGACTTCCATTATAAGGACATATTGAACAGAATTTCTTTTCGATAACTCATGATGGTTGTAGAGGTGAGTCCATGAAATCTATATTTGCTATTACCCTCGTTCGTTGCTGATTAACTGCCAGCTACCGAGCGCCGTTCAGCACATTCCTGCAGCCGATACTCCTGTATCGGCAGCAGGAACATTATTTTTTCCCAATTGACTTGCGCGTACCATTGGGTGTGCCCAAAAATCAATTAACCATTGGCCGTACTTTACATTGTGTGAACAGCTATCGTTTCCTATTGTAGGCTTTTTGGATCATCGCTACATCCTAGGGTTAGGGGAGGAGGATAGTTGATCAGGTTTTGTATACTATTTGTTTGGGCACAGGTACAGGTTTTTATCTTTGTATATAACGCATACAGTATATCATTACAATTACAGAATAATTAGACATATTTATAATAACTGTCTAAAAAAAAATTGCCCATAAAAATCATTCAGGGGACAGAAGAATAGAAATTACCCCTGTGCTGTGATTGGTTGCTAGTTTCTTGCTATCAATGAAAAAAAAAGGAGAGAGTGAGAGGCCTCATAGAGTGTGAAACTGATCAGCTGTAATCTATCAAATAGTCCAGTGGCAAGTACATAGTTTCCTTACAGCACCACCACTGATGGAATGGAGCATTGCACTATGCCTACTGAAATGAATGGTTGTCCACGTAATGGACAAGTGTGTAAGTTCCTTCAGGTATACTCTTTGCCATTCTTTGTTCTGGCTCATAGTTGTGGTTGCTTTATGTATTTATTGAGTTCTCCATTATAGGGTAATAAAAAATATGGTCTTCTATCCCAGACCACCCTTTATAATCTCCTAAATTATAAGATTGATTTCTCTACCCCTGAGGGTTATTAGGCTAACAGAAAATGATACACGGAAATAATTCCAACAACTAAACATTATTATTCCAGGTTCACACTACGTATAACCCCAGCCGGGTCACAGAATGGCCGGTGTTACTGAAGATCATCCCGGTCGGTACTGCAGTATCGTCCGCATGATCTTCATTTCTGCTGAATTCAAATGCAGGTGCACCCATGTGCACCCGCATCCCAATTTACCGCTGCACACAATGGAGCATGCAGCCGGAGCCGCAGGCCCCATTGTGTGAACTGACATGTTTTGTACGGGCGCTATTCAAGGAAAACTGACATATTAGTTTTTTCGTGCGGCCAGATGGAATCCCGTCCAGAGCGTATATTATGTGTTTACGCTCCGGCCCGGATTCCATTCATTCAAATGCAACATATATTTTGCATAACTCTCAGCCATTGTTGCAAATTACAGCAACGGAAGTGATTTATGTAAGACATACGTTGTGTGCACATAGCCTTACATGTAATAATACAGCTAATAGAAAACAAATTCTAAATAAACTTCTTGTGACAGTACTAGAAATATTGCAGATCGTTCCACTTGACTGCTTTACGCTTATTAGGTCATACTTTAATCTGAATCTAGTTTTTGTCTGTTTCCAGGCTTTGTAATTAGAAGTCTATTCTATTTGCATTTTAGAAGGATATTACTATTGTATAACCAAGGACCGTGCTGCCATGCTCTAATGCTTCCAGGCAATAAAATGAAAAACAAAAACAGCAGAAGATCATTCAGAATTTCATCAAGATTACAATGAAGAAATGAGAGGGACAATGGCTGAATAACAATGTGCAGTAAGTGAAGACTTGGCTTCTATTAAGACAAGTATGGGATATAACATCTGCATCAAAAAGGGTGCAAATTTCTTGTACAAACAGGGCCAAAGACTGGTACATCTCGGTCATCTTTCTTAGACTATGTGATACCCCATCACCTGCTGAAGTGTGCATTATGGGATGAAAAAACAAGGGTCATCTGGCATGTGACATGCCTTAAAGTGTCCCTGTCGTTATAACTTTCAAAATCTAAATCAACAGTTTTTTGGTTTTTTTTAATTTATTATGGAAAACACCACACTACCTGTTTTCTGGCTCTTTTTTTTTTCTCAAAAAACAGGAAACAGTCAGAAAACAGGAAGTCCTATGTATCCCAGGCCATCTGAGCACTCACAGAGAGAAGGCAGTCATGTGACTGATGGACACTTTGAGCTGTGACTCTGTATTGGCCGGAATTTCTGTGCTTAGTCTGTTTTTTTCAACCAGCACAAGTCAGGAAATCTGCCTTCAGGAGACTGGACCTGGATTTCTGGTAAGTTCAGCTTTGTTTTACAGCATGATAACAACAGCAAAAATTATAACTGTATATTGCAAACTTGCTTTATAACACAACTACTGTTGATTTAGATTTTGAAAGTTGTAACAACAGGTACATTTTAACCTGAGTAAAAACTTTAGGACAGGTGCTAAGGACATTTTAATTTAATTATAAATCGTTTTATTGTTTTTAAGAAATATTTAGTCGAAAGTTATGAAACCTTGGTTGATGGAGATCAAAAGCAGTAGGGCTAAGGACAAATGTACGCAGATACATAGGGCCCATGAGCTGCAATACAGGTCGGCAATGTATACCACCAATTTTATTTTCTCAGTAGTACAATGAAAGCTATTGTGCAGCTTGAGCTGCACCATATTGCTTTTTTTATATACTGATTTCATTGGAATCCACAAAAAAAATCCATAATTCCATTGTGTCAAATTAGGAAAACCATTTGTACACAATACTTAAAATCTCTTTGATACAGATTCCAAATAATAAATGTGTATATGAGCCCTAAAGACACAGGTAATAAATTTGTAGTGGGGAGTATGGAGTGTCCCCTTTTCTTTTGTAGCTAGAGTAAAAGAGAACAAAGACAGCGCTCCATGTGCAGGACCAGATGCAATAGAATGGATAGAATTCCAGTACGGAGTAAAACTGGGTCCCTTCTCACCTGGATAAGTTGTGCAAGATCGAGGCACAACTCTCCATGCGTATACTCAAGGAGGGAACCAGTAAGCAGCCTTCCTGCAAACCCACGCCAGGGCCGTAACAAGATGCAGTCCCCCTCTCCAAATTCCATCAGGATTAACAGGCTCAGCTACTCCCAACAGATGAAGTATAAAAAAAACTATTATTTATTAAAATAATAAAAACATGTATAAAAGGCTCAGCATTATGCGTTTCTAGACCCGACTGGTCTCTTCATCAAATGCTTCAAGTTACTTTTTGGATTACATTACTTTTTGGATCATGCCGCTACATCCTAAGGTTGGGGAGGAGGCTAAATGATCAGGTTTTGTACAGTATGATATTTGTTTGGGCACAGGTACAGGTTTTCATCTTTAAATATAACGCATATATCAATACAATTACAGAATAATAGGACATATTTATAATAACTGTGTAAAAAAAGACATTGCCCATAAAAATCATTCAGGAGACAGGAGAATAGAAATGACCCCTATGCTGTGATTGGTTGCTAATTTCTTGATATCATCAAGTTTCATCTTGATCACTTGATCTCCTTCTATTCTTGTTGTTGTGTGTCACGGCCGCGGCGGCTTCCCGTGTTCCGGGCCGCCGCCGCGACCTCCTTCTGCCCCATGCAGCCGCCGGAGTCCTTGTGCAGGGACCCGGCGCTGCTGCTAGTTCGGCCCCTGGGGGCGCCTCACCTCTCCTCCGCTCCTGTCTCTCACTGTGCCGGCTGGCGCGCGCGTCCCCGCCTCCTAGGGCGCGCGCGCGACGGCTGTCTCAGATTTAAAGGGGCAGTGCGCTCCTAATTGGTTAGTTGCACCAATCACTCCCTATATATTCCAGCCCTGCCCCACTACAGGTGTTGGAGCCTCTACATGCTTTCCATAGCGTTTGGCCCAGCTCCCTGTTGTTCCTGATTCCTATCCGCTACCTGATCCTTAGTCCCTGTTCCTGATTCCTATCCGCTACCTGGTCCCTAGTCCTTGTTCCTGGTTCCTGCTCCATTGTTACACCATTGCTCCTGTGTTCAGCCTGTCACCTGTGGTTACGCCTACAGACCTCTGCCAGCACCATCTCCCACCTACTGCTCCTGCCACGCCTCGCCTGCCGTCACTAGCAACCAAGCCAGGGGTAGCGACCTGGGGGTCGCCTGCCGCAGCAAGTCCATCCCGCCATGCGGCGGGCTCTGGTGAAAACCAGCGGCCCCTTAGACTCCGCTCCCTGGTGAGGTTAGTGCCATCGCTGGTGACGGTCCAGTGGATCCACTACTCCAGGCGTTACAGTAGGCTCCAACCATGGATCCCGGCGAGGTGCCTGATATCCGTGAAGTAGCCCGTGTGGTCACCCAACAGGCGCAGCAGATTCAGCAACTCACTGCCGCATTACAGCAGCATACTACAGCCCAGCGCACACCACCTCCTGCTGCTTTTTCTACACTTCGACTGGCTCTCCCAAGCAAATACTCTGGTGACTCCAAGTTGTGCAGAGGATTCCTGACTCAGTGCACCATGCATATTGAACTTTTAAGTAGTCAGTTTCCCACCGAGCGCTCTAAAGTGGCTTTCATCATCAGCCTATTGGAGGGTAGAGCTCTGGCCTGGGCCACGCCGCTGTGGGACCGAGATGACCCTGCTGCTGCCAATCTCCGAACCTTCCTAGTCGAGTTTCGCTCCGTCTTTGAGGAACCTGCCTGTGCTTCTTCAGCTGAAACTGCTCTCCTCAACCTCTCTCAAGGGAGCTCCTCTGTTGGCGACTACGCCATCCAGTTCCGTACCCTGGCGGCAGAATTAGACTGGAATGAGGCCGCTCTAATAGCCACCTTCAAGAAGGGCCTGTCCAGTCGGGTGAGAGACGTGCTTTCCGCCCGAGACCTACCTACCTCCCTGAACGAACTCATCCTACTGGCCACCAGAGTTGATACTCGTTTTTCGGAGAGGGAGGAGGAGGTTCAGCATGAACAACGACTAAGCCTGTCCCGTCGCCATCACCAGCTGGCGCCGGTCTTCCAGAACCCTGACATTCCGGTGTCCCAGCCCTCTCCTGAGATTCCTATGCAGGTGGAACCGGCTCACCTGACGCCTGATGAAAGAATTCGTCGTCTGGAGCTGAATCTCTGCCTCTACTGCGGTGGTTCGGATCACTTTCGGCTGAGATGTCCCCAACGTCCTCAAGCGTCCGGGAAATGCTCGCACCTAGGTCCGGTGGGACAGGTGTCCCTAGGTGTGAATGCCACCTTTCCAAGTTTGTCTATGCCGGTTTCCATCCAGACACCCTCAGGACAAAATCACCAGACTACTGCCCTTCTCGATTCTGGGTCAGCAGGAAGTTTTATTGCGGCAACATTGGTCCAAAGATGGCGGCTACCCGTGACCCAACTAGCCAGGCCCCTGACTATCTCCTCGGTCACGGGCGAGATTCTTATCGACCATGTGTACTACCAGACCGCACCTCTAGTCCTCCAGGTGGGTCCTTTACATCAGGAAAAGATATCCTTCTATGTCCTGCCCCATTCTTCTCCCGCCATCCTCCTGGGACTTCCTTGGCTGCAATTACATGCCCCTAAGCTGGACTGGAGAACCGGGGAGATTCTCATTTGGGGTCAGGACTGTTCCAACCAGTGTCTCAAGTCACCTCAGACCAAGTACTTTATGTTGTCACCTGACCCCGCCAAGCCTCTATCCGGCCTACCGGCGGAAGACCAAGGCTTGGCGGATGCCTTCTCTGCCGAGGAGGCGGACTCTCTACCATCTCACCGGGCGTACGATTGTCCCAAAGACCTCTTTCCTGGTACTCCTTCTCCTCGAGGTCGGGTGTACCCTCTCTCCGTACCCGAGACTGAAGCCATGTCCTCCTACATCCGGGAGAACTTACAGAAGGATCTCATCCACAAATCCACATCCCCTCGCCACTTTATACCTCCCGATCGCCTAGTACCAGTCGTCACCTCTACTCTTCAGAGAATACCCCCTGGAAAGACCCATGTTCACCCTGCGCTTCGAAGAAAGATTTTGAAGTGGGGACATTCCTCATTGGAGGCCGGGCACCCTGGAGTCCAAAAGACCGGGCAACGGATCTCCCGCCACTACTGGTGGCCCAGTCTGTTCCAAGATGTCAAGGACTTTGTGGCTTCCTGTACCATCTGTGCCAAAAACAAGTCCTCCCGACTAAGGCCTGCCGGCCTATTACAGCCCTTGCCAGGTCCAGACCTTCCCTGGCACCACATAGGGATGGACTTCATCACTGATTTGCCGCCATCTGCAGGCAAGAAAGAGGGGGAGGCCAAAGGGGGGGGGGGTACTGTCACGGCCGCGGCGGCTTCCCGTGTTCCGGGCCGCCGCCGCGACCTCCTCCTGCCCCATGCAGCCGCCGGGGTCCTTGTGCAGGGACCCGGCGCTGCTGCTAATTCCGCCCCTGGGGGCGCCTCACCTCTCCTCCGCTCCTGTCTCTCACTGTGCCGGCCGGCGCGCGCGTCCCCGCCTCCTAGGGCGCGCGCGCGACGGCTGTCTCAGATTTAAAGGGGTAGTGCGCTCCTAATTGGTTAGTTGCACCAATCACTCCCTATATATTCCAGCCCTGCCCCACTACAGGTGTTGGAGCCTCTACATGCTTCCCATAGCGTTTGGCCCAGCTCCCTGTTGTTCCTGATTCCTATCCGCTACCTGGTCCCTAGTCCCTGTTCCTGATTCCTATCCGCTACCTGGTCCCTAGTCCTTGTTCCTGGTTCCTGCTCCCCTGTTACACCATTGCTCCTGTGTTCAGCCTGTCACCTGTGGTTACGCCTACAGACCTCTGCCAGCACCATCTTCCGCCTACTGCTCCTGCCACGCGTCGCCTGCCGTCACTAGCAACCAAGCCAGGGGTAGCGACCTGGGGGTCGCATGCCGCAGCAAGTCCATCCCGCCTTGCGGCGGGCTCTGGTGAAAACCAGCGGCCCCTTAGACTCCGTTCCCTGGTGAGGTTAGTGCCATCGCTGGTGACGGTCCAGTGGATCCACTACTCCAGGCGTTACATTGTGTTGTTATGTTATGATAATAACATAACAACAACAACAATGCCATAGACAATCCTGCTTCATTAGAAAGATAGCATCTTCATAGAGTGTGAAACTGATCAGGTGCATTCTGTCAAACAGTCCACCGGCAAGTACATAGTTTCCTTACAGCACCACCACTGGGGAAATGGAGCATTGCA